>NW_007248830.1:125519-181538 GCF_000164805.1 Carlito syrichta
TTATTGTATTCAGTGAGTTATAGTCTATCACCGTCATTAGTTTGCTGCTCAAATTGTCCTGAATTTGGCCAGCGCGAATTTCTTTATGCTGGTTTCTGTGACCTGTTGACATGGCCCTATGATTCATTTAACATTTCCTGACTTTCCAGGACAACAAGGTGTTTCAGGCTTATCCTGTTTTTACCCTGAAATCAGTCACTTCTGCAAAGAACCTTTGGTTCTTTTGGCTAAGAATAGTATTTAGAAGGCAAACACTTGTCATGAGATTGTTCATTTTGACTGAGAATTATTGTTTTGGGCCCTTTCAGTAGACACAGATAGGAAATATATGTATATTAATAAGTATAAATGTGTGTGGGGTCTTTGCATCTTAGATGCACTGAACTATATTAATTAAAGCAGATAATTCTCTATTTTGAGGACAATCCTTGAAATGGCAGTCGCAGTAACTTGGATAATTTTTAAGAGTGTTAGTTCTTGGTCACTTACAGTCCGTGGGGAATCTCCTATTAGTTATACAGACACACAATATTGATTTGACTTGATATAAATACCTAACAAATATTGAGAAACTACTATGTCCTCCCCTCCCAGATTTAGTATTATTTTTTTTTTAATTCACCTAGGGATTTCAGGATGGACAGAGAGTCCTATAGGAAACTTGTGCACACAGTTTCAAGAATATGGTTGAAGTTACCAGAGCTAATAACTTCTACCATAATTTTAAAGAAAACTCTTAAGCCTGGTATGAAATGTAAAGGTTTACCTTAATAGTAAAATAATTTATTAAAATTATTTCTGGTTTTGGTTTTTAAAATTATACCCTATAATAATTTGTTTTCAGATTATATAACTGCAAAAATTAATTCCTTCAGTGGACACTTGAGTTCTTTTTTGTGTGTGTGTGAACGATATCACTATGAATATTTATCTACACATTTCCTATGGTTTTTCCAAGAACAATATATACTTCACAAATATGTTAATGCCAAATTGTTTTCTAAGATCCATGTTTCAATTTACATTTTTATATAACATAGATGTATAAGAATCCTCATAGCTGGTCTTACTAGGATTTATCATTATCAGACTCGTTAAACATTTTTTGGTCAGTGTGACAATTGTGAAGTGTTATTCCTCAGTGACTTTTATTTCTTCTAGACAGCTTTCATTGATTCTGACTGGAGTCTTCAGGATGCTCGTTATGGGGGACCCCCAAACTCCTTTGTGAAGCCAAGTGGGTCTCGGGTTTAGCTCTCCCCCCGGAAGGGACCTAAAACTAGATTCCTGACCCAGAGCTGTTACCGGTTTACACTGGCTCCAAAAAAACACTGACATTGTGTTTGCTTGTTGCTGACGTTTTTAACCTTATTTCACTGCTCTCCAGTAGATTTTTCTTCTTTTATTGTACCCAGCAATGAATTATGGTATTTTACCTGGGACCTAGTTACACTGTAGTAGAAGACAGAGAATGTAACTCATTTTATTTCCAGAAGCTGAAGTCAACAATGGACTTCTTTTTTAAAGCAATATGGGCATAGAAATCACAAAAAAACTCCTTCCTTCTAACCCAAACTTTCATAATCTGTTTTGCATTTATCTTTCTTCCAACTCAGAGCTGTATCTACTCCCATGGACTGCTAGGAGAGGAAGTAAACACTGCCAAGATAGACAAAGGATGTTTGCCTTTTTAATTCAGCCTTTGCTATTTGCTCAGCTTCTGATGTCTTGCAGCCTCTGGTCTTCAGGACTGAAAGAGTCAGACTTTACTAGTCATGGTTTGATGACTCCCTCTTCAAGGTCAACAGAAATCACAGGGTTTCCAAAGGGTAGGAGGTAGAAATAATTGGAACAGGGGAGGGAGTGAGCTCTGTTTAACATGTGAGGAAACTCAGGTTGGAGTATCCCTCTGTCCACAGTAGGGGGCTCTAGAATATTTTTCCAATTCGGATGAAGCCACCTTCACAAAGGGAGTTCCCATGGACCCTTTGGGCTTCATGCCACTCTCCTGCCCCCATGCACTCAGCGCTGTCAAGCACACTGAACTCTTGGCTCTTCACCGAATGCAGAAGACATTTCCTACCCTCTCTTTTGCTCTTGCTGTGCCATTCTGCTCTCTTCCCGATAAATGCCATATCTACCTTCCTGGTTCAGGTTAGATTTCTTCTTTTTGATTGTTTTCTTATTTCCATGGCACCTTTTTTTTTTTGAGTTGGAGTCTCACTCTGTTGCCCAGGCTAGAGTGCAGTGGCACACTCACAGCCACTGCAATCTCGACCTGCTGGGCTCAGGTGATTCTTCCACCTCAACCTTCCAAGTAGCTGGTACCCCAGGTGCACTCCACCACACCTGGCTAATTTTTTAAAATACATTTATTGTAGAGATGAGGTCTCGCCATGTTGCCCAGGTTGGTATCGAACCTGTGGGCTCAGGCAATCCTCTTGCCTCGGTTTCCCAAAGTGATAGGATTACAGGTTTGAGCCACTGTGCCTGCCCAGGCACTTTTAATATGTTAAATTATGTCTCCACTGCTTGGAAGTACACCTCAAACCCTGAGAATGTGCCTTCTCAGTGACTAACACAGAACCTAGTACAAAATAAGTACTTGTCACATGTTAAGTCAATGAGTAAAAAAGCAAATGAACAAATAAATGGCCATGCTCTTGCATTACTTTTGGGGGTTTGGGGGTCAGGTTGAAGCCCTCTGGATGGATCACAAGACTGAACTATCCTCAAACTCTACTTAATGAAACCTTTGGAGTAAGGAAAATAGGTTATCTGGGTCTTCAAGCCATGAGTCCAACTGGATAGTGTCATTATTTGCAACCCAGACAGGAGCTAAGTGACTAAGTGTGACTTCTTTTTTTTTTTTTGAGTTGGAGTCTCACTCTGTCGCCCAGACTGGAGTGCAGTGGCCGCTCTTGGTCACTGGACTCCGGCTATCCTTCCGCCTCAGCCTTCCAAGTAACCGGAATTACAGGCTTCCAAGTACCTGGCTGATTTTTTGATTTATTGTAGAGATGAGGTCTCACTGCCCAGGCGGGTCTCGAACCCGCGGGCTCAGGCAATCCACTCACCTCAGCCTTCCAAAGGCGCTGGATTACAGGCTGAGCCACCGAGCCCGGCTAGTGTGACTTCTTTGATGCAGTGCAAGGGTATACATTCAGTAAACTCGAGAGAGACCATGTTGCAGAGGGAGCTCCAGGACCTAAGGTCACCTGCTGGTTGGTGGGAAGAGTGACCCACTTGCCTTTTCACCCCTTCTTGTTGGGTCTTGGCCTTTATATTAAAATATTTTTCACCAAGATAGCTCTGACTCTGATTCAAAGTCAAAGCATATTTAAGAACATGCCCTCAGAATTCTACCACTTGTTTTCCAGAAGCAGACTGATGACCGCTTTGTGTCTAAGTTTCTGGGCAATAAGTTTTGGACATCAGAGGGCCATCATTCCATCAAATTTCTATGACCCAGAAGTTCCATGCCTCTTTCTTGTGCTCATGATCGTTTTTCTCACCCCTCTTTCAGAAACTCTTTGAGTGATATCATCTTAACCCTGGGAGGGTCTGGGAATGAGTCCTAGAGGTTTGGCTCAGTTTCTTGTTTCTCTCACTGCTAGGCTCCTTCTAAGTCTGTCAGTAATGAGGAGAAAAAAATAGAGAGCAGAAGAAATTAATTAATGAATTCGAACTCATATTGGCTTCCAGACACTAAAAAGCTGCTTTGGGTTTTTCCATGTGTAACCTCCCGGCACTACTGTAATGATAAACCTTTGATATAAACATCGACAACAGAATTCTGTATCAATATTTTTTTCTTGCTAATTTGGCATGTTCTTAACTGTGGTCTTGAATGTTTCTATGATATTACTCATTTCTTTAAGAGAAAAAGTTTCCCTCTGTGAACCAAATGGAAAATTCTTTTCATTCTTGGGTTCCTATGGTCAAAAATTAAGCTGAAATTCAACTGCTCATGAAGTGCTAATAATGGGTGAATTCATCCCAATTAGAAGATGATATTCTTGTCATCAATTTAATCAGCAAATATTTACTAATCATTTACCCTTTCCTCCTCCCTTTCTCCTTCCTTCCTGTCTTCTTTATTTTTCCCTTTCTCCCTCCCTCTCCTGTTCCTTCCTTCTCTTCTTCATTTAATTCTACCTTCCTTCTCTTACATTTGCAAACATTTAGTGAATACCAGGTGAAAAATGCAAGCTCCCAAGTTACTGACAACTGTTCATTCTAATGGTGAGAGGGCTAGAAAATACTTTCTGGGATAGCATTTCATGTTACTGCAGAGCGACTCTAGTGTTCTAGGTTTTAAGAATGACAGCATTTCAAATTTCTTGGAGATGCTACCACCAATCTTGCTTAGAATTGAGCGACCCATTGACATCTGGTTGGTTACATGTCAAGCAGAAATGTTGTGGATCTTATTGCTAAAAGAAAGGGAGGCACGCTAGCTAGTTTGAGCAAGGGGGAACGGAAAATTATTAAGTTGGAAGTAACTGACATGAAATGGACACAGAAAAACTAGATAAAACCCAGCACTGCCTACCCGCCAGTGCATTTCCTTCTTGGAGATTGCCCACGCTCCCCTACTTTGACTTTATAATTTTGGTTTAAATTAAAGCTCTTTCCTTTACTTCCTGTGACTTGTCCTTGGATTCTTTCCTATGATGAAGTCAAGAACCTGGTCTCGGGTACAGGTTATGTATTGTACCTCTCGGAAGAGATTTCCAACTCCCCAAAGAGGCAACCCAGTGTGCTGGGCCTAACTAAAGAACACCATCTTTCTCTCTTGCTGAGATGATCCTCCCCAAGTCCGCTGGCATCAAAAGAAAAGTAGGACATATGTTGGGTGATAATCTGCTGTTGCTGCCTCCAAAGAGATGTTTTAGGTAAATATCCAGCAGGCAATACCTGAAAGGACAACCAGAAGATATGAGATGATGACATAGACCCATAAATCTTTTATGCTTGGGAGAGTTGATTTCTGGGTTGAAACTGTAAATTAATTTATGAATTAATTTTATGATTTGATGTGAATATTAGATAACCTGGGGTACATTTACTGATCAGAGAAAAATTATGCAATAAGTGCTATTCTTTTGTTATTGAAACTCCTTATGACACTCAATATTTATTTGTCTTAATATATGCTCTTGACTAGTCATGATTTGTTTTTGTGAGCTTATCTCACATTTATAATAGTTTATCTTACATTTATATAAGCCTTTTCAATTAAGATCTGTGTTGATGAAAAGACAAAAAGTTTAGAAGGGTTATTGTTATTAGAAAAGTGTATTTTACTTCATTCAGCATAGGTAACCTTTTCAAGCTCTGAAAAGAACTTTGCTGTGTATTTGTAAAGGTCTCAAAAGCCTCATATTTCTCCTCTAATCAAATAGTAGGGAAATGTATTTACTCTCATTCATGCAAAACTAAATGCTATTGGTGGTAATTCACAATAATTTGATAAGAACTTGAAATGAAGGCAGTATTAAAAAATACAATGTACAGGATAATAAAAAGTCCAATGGTGGTTTTGACATTACTATTTCTGGCTGATATTAGGATTGGTACCAAAAAGAGATTATTCTGACACTTGAAATATTATAAGAATGATGAATACATCTACTTGACATTATCATTTCTGATGACGCCTATCTCCTTTAATTTTAATTCTGAAGGGTAAGATAAAAAGTTAGTCATTTTTAGAAGATTAAAACACATTTAAATCTTATTTCCCTTGGCTAAGTGAAGACCTGAGAAGTTATGTTAAGAAGTCAGCAATATTTTTAGATTACCTTCTCATATATAGTGCTACTTTATGTACTTTCCATGTGATATCTGGGGGTTTCATTATTGTTTCTATTTTTCAGGGGAATGAAGTGAAGTTTAGAGATATTAAGTATAATAATTCAGTAGCAAACATTCACTTGGTAGAAAAACCAGGGATAAAGCAACTTCTTGTGTACTTCCTACCACACCATACTGCGTCTTATTAAAATAAACAAATAATCATTAAAATTTATATTTACAAATATACATTATATTATCTGGAAAATTACTCAGCTTATCACTTTATTTTCTAGTGCATATTTCAAAATGTTGGATTGCCTCACTTTTTAGATGTAGCTTCTTAGAACTGTTAGTGAACGTGTTCATGTTCATAAGTCATGCTAAATGCTGTCCATTGCATCTATTGATCCGAGCCTTGGGCAAAGATGAACATGCTCAAGATAATCAAGAAGGTGGTACAAGCCGGGCTCGGTGGCTCAGCCTGTAATCCCGCGCCTTTGGGAGGCTGAAGTGAGTGAATTGCCTGAGCCCGCGGGTTCGAGACTCGCCTGGGGCAGCAAGACCTCATCTCTACAATAAATCAAAAAATCAGCCGGGCGTGGTAGCGCATGCCTGTAATTCCGGCTACTCGGAAGGCTGAGGCGGAAGGATCGCCGGAGCCCAGCAGGTTGAGGCTGGGTGGCCGGGAGCGGCCACTGCACTCCAGTCTGGGCAACAGAGTGAGACAAAAAGAAGGAGGTACAGTTGGGAATGCTGGCAGAGGGATATTGCTCCACTTACTCTTAGCCAAAATGCCAAGAAAAGATGAGGGATATTTCCCAAGTTGTGGCATCTGTGTTGACTTAGGGACCATTTGACATGAGAAAGTAGAGCCTACCAATTTTTTTGTAAGCTAAAATAATTTTCATGAAAAATTAAACAAATTAAATATAGAACATAGGTCGGGCATGGTGGCTCAAGCCTGTAATCCAAGCACTTCGGAAGACTGGGGTGAGAGGATTGCGTGAGCCCAGGGATTTGATACCAGCCTGGGCAACTTGGTGATACCTTGTCTCTACAAAAAAATCAAGAAAAATTAGCCAGATGTGGTGGCACATACCAGTGATTCCAGCTAATTGGAAGGCTGAGGTGGAAGGATCACCTGAGCTCAGCAGGTTGAGGTTGCAGTGGCCATGAGGGTGCCACTGCATTCCAGCCTGGGTGACAGAGTGAGACTCTGATTTAAAAAAAAAAAAACAACAACAAAGAAAAAAAAAACCGGAACATAGAAGTTCTAAACTTACAATAGTTTCATCTCAATGAGACTATCATATTGATTTAAATTTTCCCTAGAATAACAATATCTGGTTCAGTGATGGATACTCTGAGGTAGTGGTCAGAATTCACACCTTTTCCCCTCTTTATTTCTTTAGAAAACCACAACTTGCAGTGATTTTGCAAAATGTCAAAAGAAGTTCTTGATTTTCAAATCAAATGTATATCTAGTGATTTTACAGGTTTTTCCTACTGAAGATGACATTCTAGCACCCATCAGATATGGTTATAAGATCACAGTGAGAAGCTGGGAGGTCTAGTAAATGTTTTTATTTTGTGAGGTGAGATCAGTGGGCCTCTAAATTCACTTTTGGGCTTTGTTGAGCTCTGTTCTGTTTCAGAATTTATATGTGATATTAAAATGTTTTATAACATAAAATATGTTGTCAGTTTCTTGGTGTGAAGAAAATCAAGTGTTATAAAAGTTAAACTCTGACAGATAGACCATTTATATCACAATTTATTTTCCTTAAGAAGTACCGGTCTCTTTCGTCTTTAACGACGTGTGGCAACGTAGTCTCCAGTCCTTGCTAACCGTTCTTTATTTAGTATGCTGAAAAGAAAGTTCTCAGAGTCTGTGCTTTGGACGTTGGTTACATTTTGTCTACCTAGTCCCTTCTTGATGGCATTTTGATTTGATACATGAAATAGAATCTGGTGTGACTCTTATGAGGCTACTATTCAAGGTGGAGTATTTTAATTTTCTGCAGAGGAAAAAAGAGTGTGAAGCAGTTGACAGTCCAGTGGGAGGCTTTCACCAGCCTGGTACAAATATCCCATAGTTATCGGACTTCCCTGATTTCTAAACTAGAGCTTTTTTCATTCCTTCCCATTCCCAAGCCTATTTCTCTGCTTGTCATCAATTCTGTGAGCTCTTGTTATCATTTTAACAAGTTCATGTTAAGTGGGTCAGAAATTGGTTTGGTTGTCTGTAACTAAAGAACTTTAGACCTGATTATATTCAAAATGATTGCTAGTTTCTGCAACACCAAATCAACGATAAATTAATTTTTTTTTAATGAATGAAGCTGGGTATTTAACTGATATTTTCCTGCAAAAGCTTAGTAACACCCTTTCTTGCTGCACAGCTAGTGAGTGCTACCTAATATTGACTCCAAGACACCAATTCTAGACTGAGTGATGCCTCAAAAACACTGTTGCAACTATTTTTTAAAAGGCCTTTTCTCCTTGAGGATGAAATCTTCATGCTAAATGTTATAGGAAATCATCATTTTTCCCTCATATGTCATTGATTCATCTAATTTTTAATAGTTTAATTTTGAAAGTTTGCAATTGTGAAGGAATTTTTTAAAAGCTTACCATGTTATAAGAACTGATTTATACATTAATCAGTGGCTTCATCCAAATGCAAGGTAGCATACGTATATATCTGTAATTCCTCATTTTGTGCCATTGATGCTACATGACATCCAATAAGTTCCTTTGATCAAAGGAATTTTGCCAACAGTGTGTTCTACTTTCTTTTTAGCACAATATTTTTCACTAACTTTAGAGACTTCTTATCAACAATCCACTTTCTATATTTTCACCAGAAGGCATGCAATAAGAGTAATTCTTCTGTAGTTTTGTTTCTTCTCCCTCTTTCCCAATATAGCCATATTTTCTCCTCAGAAACATTATTTCATAATTGTTCTCGAGAAACACAATTGATTTATAAAAGAAATGATGTGCTTTGCTTGGGAATGAAGCAGAAGCCTTGACAATGTTTCACAAAAACTGACATGAGGATCAGAAGTGAACAGCTCACGGGTCCAGTAAAATTCACTATCGAAGTTTATGCAAATAACTACGCAATTGTCCCAGCCTATTCTGTATGTTCATATTTATCATGTATGTTTATGATATTATCTAGGCTGCAATATCTAAGTTAATATTTTCTTTAGTACTACTATGCTTCAATAAATCACCAAAAGCCATACCTTTGCTTTCCTGATTTAGCAAGTTGATGTTATTCAATAGTAATGATAAAGTGCAATAGAACCAATGAAAACCCAGTAATAAAACATGTAAATAAAAAGCACATAATAGATGTGAAAACATGTTAGTTGAGATGTACTACAACCTGTTAACTGGATGTTAGTTATGATGAATAATCAGCATAATTCTCCTAGTACATGTGGGTGTAGTGATTGGCAAGGGCTTGAAAGAATTCTCCTAGAATTAATAGACAATATTGTGTTTAATATTGATAAATTTATGCAAATACATTTTTTTAAAATTGAATTAGCCTCTGAAATCACAAAATCACCTGTAGATCATTTGATAAATCACAGGGGCTTTTTTTTTTTTTTTTTTTTTTTAGTTGAAGTCTCATTCTGTTGCCCAGGCTGGAGTGCAGTGGCACATTCACAGCCATCCCAGCATTGACCTGCTGGGCTCCAGCCATCCTTCCACCTCAACCTTCCAAGTAGCTGAACTACAGGCACGTGCTACCACGCCCGGCTAATTTTTGATTTATTGCAGAGAGGCGGTCTCACCAAGTTGCCCAGGCTGGTCTCAAACCCTTGGGCTCAGGCAATCCACTCACTTCAGCCTCCCAAAGTGCTGGGATTTTAGGTCTGAGTCACTGTGCTTGGCCACAGAGGCATTTTGAAGACTACACTTTGAGAGACGTTGGATTAGAACGGTGGCTTCCATACTTTTAAAATTATATACCCTTTAAAATGAAATCTTGGCTATAAATGTTTATCTATTAAATAATAAATTATATACATGTTAGTTGAGATGAATAATGTACATGTTTGTTGAGATGAACTTCAGTCTGTTAACTGGGTGTTAGTTATAATGAACACACAGCATAATTTTCTTAGTACCTAGGTATAGTGATTGGCAAAGGCTTAAAAGAATTCCCTGGAACATATAGACAGTATTGCATTTAATATTGAAACATTTATGCAAATAAATTTGTTTTATTGAATTAGTCTCTGAAATCACAAAATCACCTGTAGATCATTTGGTAAATCACAGAGGTGTTTTGAAGACTACACTTTGAGAAACATCTACTTCTATTCCAAAATTTTATGTACATTTAAAGTCTACATAAAAGTACACATTAACAATGTTGAATTTTGACACAATGATTAAAGGAATCGGTTCTAACTGCGGTTTACTTATTTACTTTCCCATTAAAATAAATTTTCTCTATTTTTTAAAATTGATAAAAATTGCATACACTTATTACATACAATATATTTTGATATACTTGTACATTGTGGAATGGCTAAATCAAACTATTTAACATATATATAACCTCACTTATCATTTTTTTTGTGGTGAGATTTAAAATCTACTTTCCTAGCGATTTTTGAGTATACAATATATTGCACTAACCTAGACACCGTGATGTACAATTCTTATCTCTTGAATGCATTCCTTATGTTTAACTGAAATTTTGTGTCTGTTAACCAACATCTTTCCAACCCCCCAGATCTCAACCTTGGTAACCACCATTCTACTCTGCTTCTATGCGTTTGTTTGTTTTAGGCTGAAACATAGACATGAGACCTTGTGGCATTTGTCTTCCTGTGTCTGGCTTGTTTCACTTAACGTAGTGTGCTCCAGCTTCATCCATGTAATTACAAATGGCAGGATCTCCTTATTTTTAAAGGCTGAGTAGTATTCCATTGTGTGTTTGTAAAAATCTCTATTGATGGATACTTAAATTGATTCCACATCTTGGTTATCACGAATGATGCTGCAGTGAACAAAGGAGTGCAGATATCCCTTTGAATATTGGTTTCACTCCCTTTGGATATATACCCAGAAGTGAGATAGCCAGATCATATAATAATTCCATTTTTAGTTTTTTGAAGAACCTCCATACTGTTTTCATAATGGATGTACCAATTTAAATTCTCATCATCAGTGAACAAGGCTTCCTTTTTCTTCACATCCTCATTAACACTTGTCACCTTTTGTCTTCTTGATTCACAGTCATTCTAACAGGTGTGAGGTGATATTTTTTGTGGTTTTGATTTGCACTTTCCAGATGAGTACTGATGCTGAACACTTTTTCTTATACCTGTTGTAGGTGTTTTTTCATATACAACTTGCATGTCTTGTTTTGAAAAAAAAATTCTCTTCCTGTACTTGCTTTGTCTCTTGCTATTGAGTTGTTTGAATTCCTTATATATTTTTTATATTAACTGCTTATTGGATATATGGTTAGGCAGATTACCTTTTCACTTTGTTGTTTCCTTTGCACTGCAGAAGGTTTTAAGTTTGATGTGATCCCATTTGATTATTTTTGCATTTGTTACTTGTGCCCTTGGGGCAATAACCCCTCCCCAAATCATTGCCCAGACCAATATCACGGAGTTTTCCCCTTATGTTTAATTCTAGTAGTTTTACAGTTTTGGGTCTTTTATTTACATCTTTAATTCGTTTTGACTGGATTTTGGCATATGGCACAAGGCAAGGGTGTAATTTCATTCTTCTGCATGTGGATATTCAGTTTTATCAACACCATTATCAGAGAGACTGCCCTTTCCCCAGTATGTTCTTGGCATTTTTGTCAAAATTCAATTGACCATAAATGTATGGATTTATTTCTAGGATCTCTATTTTGTGCCATTGGTCTATGTGTCTGTGTTCTGTGCCAGTACCATACTGTTTTGATTATTATAGCTTTGTAGTATATTTTAAAGTTAGATAACATGCTATCTTTTATTTTATCCTTTTTCTCAAAATTGTTTTGTCTATTTGGGGTCTTTTGTGGTTCTATAGTTTTTTTGCTTTCTGTGAAAAAATGTCACAGGTATTTTGATAGAGATTGCATTCCATCTGTAGATTCCTGTGGGTAGTATGAACAGTTTGTATTAATGCTTTCAATCCATGAGCATAGGCTATCTTTCCAATTGTGTGTGTGCTCTTCACTTTCTTTCATCCGTGTTTTCTAATTTTCATTGTAGAGATCTTTCACACTTTTGGTTAAATTTATTCCTTGAATTAAAAAAAAATTATTGGAAATGGGATTGTTTTCTTGATTTCTTATCTGGATTGTTTACTGTTGGTATACAGAAATGCTACTGATTTTTGTATGCTGATTTTATATCCTGCAACTTCCCTGAATTTTTAAATTAGTTTTAGCAGGTTTCTGGTGGAATCTTTATATAAGAACATTTTACCTTCAACAGAGACATTTTAACTTTTTCTTTTACGATTAGATGCCTTTATTTCTTTCTTTTGCCTGATTGTGCTGCCTAGACCTTCCATTACTATGTTGAATACAGTTCCAGGAGCAGGCATCCTCATCTCGTTTCTGATCTTAGAGAAAAAGTCTGCAACTTTTCACTGTTGAGTATAATGTTACCTGTGGGATTGCCCTACATGGCCTTCATTTAACTTGAGTTAATTTTGATACTTGGTTTAAATGATTTGTCCTAGCTTTACATAAGTAGTTCCTCACAAAGAAATACAGGTACCAAAGGAGGAAGTATATCTTTGGCCATATTTAAAAATTTTAATCAACATTTTTCAGATGTATTGGCCAATTATACAAATGTATTAAAAAAGCCTTTGTTGGTATTTATTTGCATTTTTCTTATTGTTATTACTTTTAATCTATGACTTTTGTAGGAGTCGTCTCAAGATAATTATATGGTGAAGGTATGGTTGGAATCATATAACCAGCCCCTCACGAACTGTGATACGCAGCACAGTTCATTCTGCAGTGCCCAATCCTTTTACTCTTAGCTCCAGAAGTCATGTGACTCAAAATCAGTTTCAAGTCACATGTTAACTATCAGGAAGGCTTTGTTTCCTTCTCTCTCTCTTTTTTTTTTTTTGAGTTGGAGTCTCACTCCTTCGCCCAGGCTGGAGTGCAGTGGCATGCACGCTCACGGCCACCTCAGCAGCGTCGACCTGCTGGACTTGGGCAGTGCTTCTGCCTCCAAGTAGCCGGAATTACAGGCGTGCACTACCATGACCGGTTATTTTTAATTTTATTGTAGAGATGAGGTCTTGCCTAGTTGCCCGTGGGCTGGTCTTGAACCCGTGGGCTCAGGCAATCCACTTGCCTCAGCCTCCCAAAGTGCTAGGATGACAGGCTGAGCCACCGAGCCCAGCCTGTTAATTTTTAAAAAAAAATTAAATTAAATAAATAAAAGAGTGATTCTATGATTTTCTCTCTACACTATTATGTATCATCCTGTAACCTGCTGGAGTGTCCACACCCTCGTTTTTGATGTTTCCTTTACCTGTATTTACTTCTGCCCTGGAAGCTATTTAGGCCTGGGAACTCGCTGTCCTTATTAGCCAATGAGGAAGTAACTAGTAAGAGAGAAAAGATGTTATCAGTTGCCCATCTTCCCTGCTTTTTTATTAATAGAGCCCCATATGATTTTTTTTTTTTTTTGAGTTGAAAACTCGCTCTTTGTCACCCAGTTTGGAGGGCAGAGGCACGCTCATGGCCACCGCAGCCCCAACCAGTTGGGCTCAGATGATCTTTCCACTTCAGCCTTTCAAGTAGCTGGAACTACAGACACACGCCACCACGCCCGGCTTGTTTTTGTGATTTATTGCAGACACGTGGTCTTACCAAGTTGCCCAGGCTGGTCTTGAACCCCCTGGTTCAAGCAATCCTCTTGCCTTGGCCCTCCCAAAGTGCTGGGATTACAGGCTGAGCCACCGGGCCTGACGGAACCTTGTATGATTTTTATAATAGCCGGGTGGGCATGTGGTCCACCCACATGCCTTTCAAGAAAGTATGGCCATAAGAGTAAGGCCTGGACAGTGGAATGTAAATGACTGTGACACAGACTTAGGAAAAAAGTCCTCTTTGCACTCCACTTCTTTCTTCTTCCCAATGAATTGCAAGTGGAAAAATTTGAATACCCAATCTGGAGCGGGTGATGCAAATTACTTGTTGAAGATGGCAAAGCCACCCAGGTAAGAACAGTTATATGAAAGAAAAAGAAGTTTCCATTTTTATGAGCCATTGTATTTTGGGCTTTTTTATTATAGAAGCTTGGCCTATTTATCTTAATATCACTTCAAAGTTGTTTGGATAGCAAAAGTATTCCCAAGGGCCGTCTGCTGGTAATTTTATCACTGGCAACTAAAACAAAATGGCAGGTGGATTTTGACTCACTTGTTTTAACTTGACCACAGATGGCAGAAGCAGAACCAAAGGGCAGCATGTACTTAGATAATTTCAAGGCAGAATAGTAATAAGTACTACCATTTATCAAGCACTAACTAGTGTTTGGCACTTCCAATATAGTCTCTCATTTTAAATCCTCAAACAACTTTATGAATTTAGCTATTTTCCAGATAAAATGTGTTTATCCAGGGAGTTTGAAGGCTGCACGATGACTAAGAGACAAAAGCTAAGAATTCAAGTATGATTGTTATTTTTGTATGTCAACATGACTGGGTTCAGGAATACCCAGATAGCAGGTAAAATATTATTTCTGGGCGTGACTGTGAGGGTGTTTCTGGGACAGATTACATCTGAATCGGTAGGCTAAGTGAAAAGATCTCCCCTCACCTATGCGAGCAGGCATCATCCAATCTGTTGAGGGCGTAGATCGAATAAAAGGCAGAAGAAGGGCAAATTTGTGCTCTCTTCTGGAGCTGGGACATTGCCTTTCCTGGTTCTCAGGCTTTCAGACTCGGGCTAACTTGCACCACTGGCTTTCCTGGTTTTCTAGCTTGTAGATGGCATATTCTGAGATGTCTTGGCCTCCATAAATTGTGAGCCAATCCCCATAATAAATCCCCTCTTGTATGTCTATATATATCTGATTGGTTTGGTTTCTATGGAGAACTCTGGTTAATACATCAAGGTCCTTTGTTTCTTTCCATTCTGACTCCTCCTTTCTAAGATCAGTTTTAAAAATACCCAAAGTTGAAGCTTGACGGGTGGAGGTACGCTAAGTTTTCACCACATTTTTAACACAGGTGATGTCAGACATTTTACAAATACTGAAGCCACGGTTGTGAATACATGCCACGAAGAAATGGGAAATCAAGTTTGTCATATCTGGGCCATTTATTCCATCCAGATGCACCATATTTTAGGCTGGGTGTACTCATGCCTGTAATCTCAACACTTTGGGAGGTCAAGTTACGAGGCTAGCTTGAGGCAACAGAGAAAGACCTTGACTCAACCGAAAAAATTAAAAAAAGATTAGCTAGGCCTGGTGGCATGCAGCTGTAGTCCTATCTACTCAGAAGACTAAGGCAGGAGGATCACCTGAGGATGAGTTTGAGGATGCAGTGAGCTATGATTGCACCACTGCACTTTAACCTGGGCAAGACCTTGTCTCAAAAATAAATAAATTAATTAATTAATTTAAAAGACACCATATTTGGCCCAACAACCTGGTCAACAATATGTTCTGCTGAGATCATCATCACAAATAAACCTCCCAAGAGAAGTAATACAAAAGGAAATTTAAATTTATGTCAACTGCACTAATTTTCAGTTGGATGATTAAAAGAACTCATGCTATATTCACTGAAGCTTAAATAAAGAGAAAGGATATGACACACAAGAAGGTACAAATACCAGAGAGATACAAGGCTTTCTGGCACAGCTCCTAGGTTCCTTTTTTAGTCACACAGGATTTTCTTTGTCTTTCGATCACGGGCCACTAGTATATGTGCAAGTTGCCTTGATCTCAGGGAAAACAAAGTCCCATGTGAGGGGACGTCTTTTATACCCCGCTGGCCACATAACCCAAACCAGGTTTTATGACAAGGCTCCATAACAAAAACCAAGAAAACAAACAGAAACCAGGTGCAACCCATCAATCTGTACTTTTTCTATAAACAATACTGATAAACTGGCACAGGTTGGCCTCCCTGGTCTGTTTTGGAATCTAGCTCAGGACTATATTCATAGCTAGTTAGTACGTTTCATTCAGGTTTGGCCAAAGTTCAGCACCATGACTCAAAACGTCTCTGGAGATAAACACAGGGTTGCAGTAGGATCAGCTGGGATTAACCCTGTTCTTATACCATCCACCTACCAAACTTAGTCAAAGCTTTCTTTATCGCAAATTGGTTGCCATTAATTTTTTTCCTGCATCGTTATAACATGTATAGAATGAAAACACAGAAAGATATATGCCGAATCATCTGAAGCATAGGTTTGAAATAAATGTTTCAGATTTTCAAATATGTACCCATATTACATCGTTCAGAATCACGTACAAGCCTGACCACTTCTTTTTTCTTTATTAAAAGATCATAGAGTATTAGACGACAGTCCCTGGAGCAGTAGAGAGAAGGTCCTGGTTAGGGATGCATAGGCAATTGTAATGTGTGTGTCTCCTAGTGGATAAATGGAGCATGGTGACATGCAGTCTGAAAGAGGCAATGTGAGGAAAATCATAATTTGTTTGGCCCAAGAGAGATAAAGAAGCAGGTGGGGAAAGGACTCAACCGTGGGGTCATAATTCAGAAACAATTCTCTTTTCCACAGAACCATCGCAGGACAAGGCAAAACCTCAGGAAATCAGGCAATACAGCAAGATTCGCTAATTTGAATTTAGTTACAAGAAGGGTTTGGTGCCTGGAACTCAACTAGGACATGTGAGCATCCATTCGTTATTTCATTTATTTGTTCGTCCACTTTTACTCATTCAATACGTATTTATTACTCAAAAAAATTAGGTGCAGAATACGTAGGAATGAATAAGACTGATATGACTCCTGTCCTCAAAATTTATATTCTGGTGAGCCACTAAGGAACACTTTACCTTGATTTTAGGCTGGTGAACTCCTGATGTGGAGCTGCTTTAATTCCTCCCGAACTGGAAGAACGTAGGTTTCAGGGTCTAGAACAGGAAAGACGCTGAAGGAGAGGGCTTAGCATCATTACATTTGGGCTTTGAAGGAATGTGCAGGCAGAAAGTCAAGCAGATTATTTCACCATCTACCTCTTCAGAATGGGAGCTAAGAAATTACATCGTTTGTGTTGAAGATCTAAATCCATGTAGAAAATTCAGGCTCTCGAATCTTCTTCTATTGCCATAATGGAATTGTGTCTTGATGTAAGTGGCTGGTTGAACATTCCACTTGATTTTGCTATTATAGACCTAGGCTAAAGTGAAGTACAGACTGAGAAAATGTCTAAGTTTTTGCTCTACTGATGAATGTTTTTAAAAGTAGAATTTTAACAAAGATAGTATTCAAGCACTGCAGTTCTGTTACAATAGCCAAACTCTAATATTGTCCTTCTGCTTCATCTCTCAATGTGATAAATACTTACTATATTCAAGCTCTGTGGGTTAGGAGATTCAGACTTAAAGATAAATATCTTCTATCAACTATAGACATGTACTTCCATGGTATCTTGCTTTCTGGAGCTTTCAAAAGCTGACTTGTTTATTTCACTTTACCTTGCTTTTAAGATTATAATAGTATCTATTTATATAATTACATTTGACAACAGTGAAGTCAGAAACTTCACTACCCAATCAAGGTTCTCATTACTTAATGATAATAGAAGAAGCTTTTACTTCCATTTTAAGAAAATGCTCACTGTGACTTCACTCTCTTAAGGAAAGAAAATAAATTTTGGGGGAATTAGCTGGCAGTTTCAAAATTCTTATGCAAATTTGTAGCAGAGCTTAAGCAGTTATAAAAGAAACTGGTAACTATGGAAAATAAGAAAAACTGGAATGCTTTTAATTATATATACATATGTGGCTTCATTTATAGGTTGAACATGAACCAATAGCTTTGTTAGAATAACATGAAGTTTCTGAAGTATGTATAGTGAGCAGAATAAAATTAGAATCATTGAGAAGAAAATTTAATTGAAGAAAAGGCAAAAGGAACATACTGGGACTCCAGAGAAATAAACTAGAATAACAAGAGGTTGTCATATAATAATCAGTGTATGAAGTATTTTTTAAAAAGGCAACTTGGGTAGTTCCAAGTTGTGACAACTTGGGTAGTTCTTGTTTTTTTTTGTTAGAGACAATGGATCTCACCACCATGCTGAAATCTATAATAGCTCCTTGTCACAAGAAAGCCATCCTGGATTTGTATTTTGGTTTATGCATTTCTAGGCCATTTGTCTGTCTTTTGACGAATGACCTATCTGTATTTCACGAATGTAGATCTTTAAAAAAGTTACTCTAAAACAATATTTTGAAAAGCAATGACATATTTTGAGGAAAATAATAAACAAATCACAGCTTTGCTAACTCTAGAATTCTTGGCTCATTTTTCATTTGTTTCAATTATAGAATCTAATTAAATAATAATTCCTGCCATTTCATTATAAGAAAGACCATGTAGCAGATGCCAAGGTTAATTATTGGACAATTGAACTTACCAGTGAATGGAAAATGTTGTAATTAGGTTTTAAAAAAGTGTGGAATTGCATTTTATTGTGATGTGAAGCCATATCTGAAATGCATATTGCTACAAATAAACAATAAGGAAAGGAAAACTCTGCGTATCCTTAACTGAGCTTGGTTCTTTTTAGTTGGTTCATAGGGAGAAAACTTAGTCGGCACATCTCAATGTTGGGTTGAAGTCTACATTTAGGTGTGGACTCTCATTCCTAGGAGATTAGTATCCAGACAGTGAACAAGAAATTACAATAAAAAGCACAACTTTACCATATGGAATAAAAAGTCTGAATTTGAAATAAAATGAAACTTGCTCAGTAGTGTAACTTTCGGTATGCTTTACACATTTTCTGGACCTTGGTTTCTATAAATTGGAAAAGTTGAATTTAATGATCTCTATAGTTTTTCTTAACTCTAAATTTTGCAACTTGTTTTTAAATTCTACAGTCAATACCCATTCCAAACAACTCTTTATATTATGAAAGCGAAATCGATTTAACTTTTGGCCACTGATTCTTTAGATGTATGAGTTAGATTCTGAATACTGTTACTACCATATTCTGACCATTTAACTTTTAACAAAATAATTGGTTCTTCTTCTACCAATATTAAATTCTCCTACCAGAGAATGATATCAGCAAGGTAGTGGGAAAAAGGATCCCTTGGTATCAATCCCCCACAAAAATACAACTAGAAACCATTTATAAACAAGAATATCACTCCGAACACATAGAACTTGGAGAAGTAGAGAAATACTCTAGAACCCCAGAATCAAGAGAAGCCATAGCTGGTAAAAGAAATGGTGATTTTAGATGTGCCACCCTCTCCCCTAAGATAGCACGATGCCATTCATAGAGGATTTTCCTAGATTCATGATTGCCAGGGTGAGAGGCGGGAACTGGAGGTGAATGCTCAAGCTCCACACTAGTCTGGGAATCTTTACGAAATGCTCATTCCATTCCCGTCCCATAGCAACCATTGAGAATGCCAGAAGGGCTGAATCACCTGAGGTAAATTGGGAACAAAGAGCACAACACTGATCACAGAGACTAACATGAGGATCTTGGTGGCTACTCAGTGGTACGATCAGCAGGGATGCCATATTGAAGAGACCGACCAGTGCAGTAGTGTCACAGAGGGCACAATCCACTGGAAGGCCCAAATCCCTTGCCAGATTTTTCACAAAGCCCAGATGCTTGTATGGTACCTTCCCTTGGCCTGGAAGCAACTAAAACTTTGGAATTAAGGGCCTGAGTAAGTCCTCCCAGACTAAGAAACAATGACAATACAGTAGTATATTTCCAGAGGAATGTTGAAGTACCATTGCTCACTATAAATCTTGCCTAGACTTAAAAAAACAATGTCAGGGCAACAAGTTAGTTACAGAGTGCTACTGGAAGTCCTCCTTAAAATGGGAAGCATCAACAGACCAGTGTTTAAGTTCTGATACTATAAAGAAAGATCTAAAATCATCAAAGAAATCTGCAAAATCTGGTAGAAGTGGCTGTCTCCTCAAATGCACAGACATCATTGTAAAAATGCAAGGGTTGTACAAACTCAGGAAAATATGACATCACCAAGAGAAACCAACAAAACTCTAACAATAGACCAGAAGAATTGAAGATCTATGAAATGTATGACAGAGACTTCAGAATAATTCTCTTAGAGAAGTTTTAATTCAAGAAAAACCTCCTAAATAAAATTTGGAAAATAATCCAGAAACAAAATGGTAAAATTGGCAAATAAGTGAAACTAATTTTTAACCTTAATAACTTAGAAATAAAAATGACAATAACTCATTGGAATGCTTCTAAAGACATGATAGAACAGAGAAAAGAATTAGCATGCTTGTAAACATAATACATAGAAGTATCCAATTAGGGGAACAACAACAACAAGAAATAAAAAACAAAGAAGGCTTATAAGAATTATGGGAGGCCATCAAGTGTCATTATAATTCCTGAAAGAGACAAATGAGAAAAGGCCTAGAAACATATATTTTTAAATAATGGCTAAAAATTTTCAAATCTTCAGAAAGATGACAGAATTTAGGTACAGGAAACTCAACTCAATCAATCAAATTCAACCCTAGAGTAATTCTCGCAGGTACATTATAATCAAATTAGCCAAAATCTAAGGCAGAATATTCAAAGAAGCAGGAGAAAAGAAACATATTACATTCAGTGGAGCACCAATACAGCTTTCAGCACATTTCTCAACAGAAACCCTTCAGATCAGACGAGAGTGGGATGCTATATTCAAAGTGCTAAAGGAAAAATGTTTGCAACTAAGAATATTGTACCCAGCAAAGCTATCCTTCAAATATGAAGGGAAAATAAAGATTTTCTTAGATAAACAAAAGCTAAGGAAATTCATCAACACCAGATCTGTCATACAAGAAATACCAAATGAAGTTTTTCAGTCTGAAAGAAATAGATGTTAATGTGTAACAAGAGAAGGTATAACACACAATACTATGAGTAAAAAAAAAGACAAATTCAGAATACTCTAATACTGTAATTATGGTAAGTAAATCACTTA
This sequence comes from Carlito syrichta, assembly GCF_000164805.1. NCBI lineage: Eukaryota > Metazoa > Chordata > Mammalia > Primates > Tarsiidae > Carlito > Carlito syrichta. The sequence goes on from NW_007248830.1 coordinate 146,510, forward strand.
TATCTTCAGTATGAAGACTAAAAGACAAAATTCTTAAAAGCAGCAATAACTCCAAAAATTGGTTAACAGACAATATAAAAAGATGGGATTTAAAACATGAAAAAGTCAAAATGTATGGGAAGTAGCATTAAAATGTGGAGTTTTGGCAGGGTGCGGTAGCTTAAGGCTGTAATCCCAGCACTTTGAGCAGCCAAGGCAAGATGATTGCCCAAGCCCAGGGGTTCGAGACCAGCCTGAGTGACTTGGTGAGGCCTCATCTCTACAATAAAATTTAAAAATTAGCTGGGTGTGGTGCTGCATCCCTGTAGTTCCAGCTACTTGGAGGGCTGTGGCAGAAGGATTGTCTAAGCACAGCAGATCGAGGCTGTGGTGGCCATGAGTATGCCACTCCACTCCAGCCTGCATGACAGAATGAGACTCCCACTCAAAAAAAAAAAAAGGTAGAGTTTTGTTGCTTTTTTGTATTTTTTGTAATGGACCCTCACTCTGATGCCCAGGCTAGAGTGCAGTGGCATAATCATGTTTCTCTGCAGCCTCATCCTCCCAGGTTCCAGAAATCCTCCTGCTTCAGCCTTTCTAGCAGTCAGGTGCTTGCTACCATGCCTAACTAATTAAAAAACTTTTGTTTGTAAAGAAAGGGAAGGGTCTTGCTATGGTGCCAAGGCTAGAGTTTGTTTTGATATTTTTCTTTGTAATCAGAGTTAAGCCATTATCAGTTTAAAATAACCTGTTATACAAACAACAACAGATGCTGAAGAGGATGCAGAGAAAAGGGAACGCTTCTATACTGCTGGCAGGAATGCAAACTAGTGCAAGCTCTCTGGAAGATAATGTGGTGATTTCTCAAAGAACTAGAAATTACCCTTCCATATGATCCAGCAATTCCCCATTGGGAATATACCTGGAGGAACTCATATTAATCTACAAAAAGATACCTGCACATGTATGTTTGTTGCAGCTCTATTCACAATAGCAAAAACATGGAACCAACTATGTTGTCCATCGAAGTTGGACTGGATAAAAAAAAAATGTGGTACATATACACAATGGAATATTATGCAACCATAAAGAAAGACAAACATATGAACTTTGCAGCAACTTGGATGTATTTGGAGTCACTCATACTCAGTGATCTATCACAGAAACAAAGAACAGAGTTCCACATGTTCTCACTCATAAGCTGACCTTGAACACTTATAATTCTATAAAAAGGGATCGGCAGTTGTGGAAAACTGTCAGGGGAGTGGTGTGGGATAGGCAGTTGAGGGAAACTGCTAGGGGAGGGAGGGGCATGCCTCATCAACAAGGGTACCTGCATAATCAGTGTTTGTATACCTAACCTCACATCTTTATAATAAAATAATAACCTGTTATAATGATATTTTTATAAGCCTCAGGTTAACCACAAAGCATAAATCTGTAATAGATACACTCAAAATAAACAGTATGGAATGAAAGTATACTACTAGAGAAAAATCACTTAACCATAAAGGAAGACAGTAAGAGAAAAATAAAAAGGAAGAAAGGATCTACAAAACAATCAGAAAACAAGTAACAAAATGACAGTAGCAAGCCCTTACCTATCAATAGTAACCTTTAATGTGGCTTGATTATTCAATTAAAACTCATAGAGTGACTGACTGGATTAAAAAAAGATACACCTGTTTGTCCTCTACAAGAAACTCACTTCACCTTAAAAACATGAACAGACTGAAGGTATGGAGATGGATGAAGATATTTCATGCAAATAGATATCCAGAAAGAGCAGAAGCAACTATACTTAGATAAAATGGACTGTAAGTCAACACTGATTTTAAAAAGACAAATAAATACATATAATAATAAAGGAGTGTCAATACAGCAAGATGATACAATAATCATAAATATATATATGCACCCAGTACTGGGGCACTCAAATATAGAAAACGAATATTAATAGACCTAAAGGGATAGATGATATAGGACTTCAACACCTCGCTTCCAGCAGTGGACAGATTACCCAGAAAGAAAATCAACAAAGAAATATTGGAGCTAAATTGCACTCTAGACAAAAGGAACCTAACAGATAGTTACAGAACATTTCATCAACAGCTGCAGAATACACATTTTTCTCAACAGCACAGGAACATCCTTCAGAATAGACCATATGTTCGGTTATAAGACAATCTTAAAATTTTTTTAAATTAAAAAATCAAATGAGTATCTTTTCTGTTTATAATGGAATAAAGCTTTGTTCTAAAAATCTCTTTTCTAAAAATCAATAACAGAACATTAGAAACTGTACAAATTCATGAAAATTAAACAATATGCACCTTAACAATGAACGAATGAATGAAGAAATTAAGGAGGGAATTTAAATTTTCACTGAGATAAAAATCAAAGAAAACATATCAAAATCTATGGTAAGTAGCAAGAGCAGTTTTAAGAGTAAGGTTTAGAGCAATAAACACCTACATCAAAAAAATAGAAAGAAAGGAAATAAAAGAAAGAAAAAGAAAAGAGAGAAAGAGAGCGAGAGAGAGAAAGAGAGAAAGAAAGAAAGAAAGAAAGAAAGGAAGAAAGGAAGAAAAAGAAAGAAAGAAAAAGAAAGAAAGAAAGAAGAAAAGAAAGGAAGGAAGAAAATATTATCAGAGACTGGAATGGTAGTGGAGAGGGGAAGATGAAGAGGAATTGATTAATGGTTACAAAAATAAAGTTAGAAGGAATAAGTTCTAGTGTTTGATAGCACAGTAGGGTGACTATAGTTAACACTAATTCATTGTGTATTTCAAAATAGCTTTTAAAAAGATTTAGAATGTCCCCAATGCAAATAAATGATAAATATTTGAGGTGATGAATATTCAAATTAGCTTGATTTGATGATTATACATTGTATACATGTATCAAAATAGCACATGTACTCTACAAATATGCACAATTATTATGTATTTCAAGATTTCAAAATGAAGAGTACAATTTATCAATAATATATAAATAATCTTCCTCATGCTGTGAGCCTCATGGATAATAAGACATTGTCAACTATAGAATCACTTCAGGAATGCCTTTCAAGGGATCACCACTCAATCATGATTTATTTAATGGTTACTTTGGGTAGTCCATGAATCTGATTTTGAAAGGTAATTGAGTGCATTCCATTAGAAAATGAAAGAAAACAAAACAGACTAGATCAGCAGCAACAACAACAACAATAACAAAACACAAAAAAAAAAAGAAAGAAAAAACCCAGCTAATTGAAACTATGTGTTTGGTAGTCTAAGATGTCCAATTTGAATCATTTGTAACACTACTGAACTTCAGTTTTAAAATGACTGTAGAATGGATAGATGTGCAAGAAATAATTTCCTGGCAACTAAAAGGCTCATATACTTTTTCAAGGACATTTTATAAATGTATATTTGAACTGCCACAGATGATTGTAGGAGCATTTGTTCAGATACAAAGTGATGAATATATTTATATATTTTCTGAATCACTTGGGATTTTTGGTCATTGCATTTGATATAAAATCCCAAAGTAATACTTGTCTAAGCAAGACAAAAGTTGATTTTTCTCTTGGGTAAAATTCTGGAGTACATAATGTGTGTAGTAACTTTTTTTTTTTTTGGTTAGGCTTCATCTAACCAAGCTTTTTATACTACCATACCTAACATCCATTTCATAATCGTTTCATCTCTAAGATGGCTACTGCAGCTCCAGCCATTTTATTTGTATTCCAGACAACAAGGAGGATAGAAGAAGAAAAGTATATTTCCCTTTAAAGATGCTTCCAAGAAACTGTAAATACCATCTCCTTTTACATTGCACTGACTAGAATTTAGTCACTTGACAAAAATCAAATAGCAATTTAGGTTGAAAGATGTCATTATTTAGGGTAGTCTTGTGCTCAGCTAAAAAGTAGGGGTTGTCATAGGAATACATAATGGCAGAATAGATATTAGGGATCACTGTCTGTTAAATGAATAAAAAGAAACTATATATATGAAAAGTAAGTTTTTTTTCCTCTTAAGTTAGCTAGTGGTTTAAAAAAATTAACAGAGTGGATAAGGCACTAGCTTTCTTAAGAAAAAAAAAGTGAGAAAACACACATGCACAAAATAAGAAATGACCAAAAAATGTGAGAAAGCACAAATATACAAAATAAGAAATGGCAAGATGGAATAACTTTTATAAGGGTAAAAAATAGAATATGTAAGAAATTACTTTGCAGGAGTTCCTGTATAAAATATATTTGAAAACATAAGTTGAATGGCTAATTTTCTGTGAAAATAGTTTTACAAATCACACTCTCATTTAGATAAAAAACTTAAACAGATTATTTTTATAGAAGAATTGAAAAAATTTGCAGAGGAATTACTCCATGAGAAAACATTGGATGTAGATTTCACAGGAAAATTTTATTGAAACTTCATAATTTTGATAAAACTATGGCTATATTAATTATTTCTAAGGATAGAAATAAATGAGAAACTTCACATTTCTTTTTTTACAAGTAAAATATTGATATCTAATTCTGATAAAGTAGTACAAAAGAAAAAAGTCACATACCAATTTCACTGTTATTTATGCAAAAATTCTAAATAAACTACTAGTGAACTGAATTCAATAACACATTTCGAAGATGATGTGCTCAGGCCAAATGGAATTCATTCTGAGAATGCCAGGTAGATTTAAAATTAAGAGATCCATAAGATAATGTGTCATATAAAATTCTAAAAAGAAAACTCTTGTGATTACATCAATAAATGTTGAAAAGCCTTTGACAAAACTAAACTCTTATTCTGGATAAAAGCACAAAAATATAGGAATTAAAGGATGCTTCCTTAACAAATTTATTTATAATTATGTATATTATTTTATGTGATATATAAATTATATATATACAGTATGCATATTTATAACTATCAATTAATTGATCTATTACCATATATCTTAATCTTAAAGCTGGCATTTCACCTCATGCTGAAACTAAAGTCATTTCTACAAAAAATATGAAGACAAAAATATGCATTATGTCCATTATTATTTAACACTATACTGGACTTATTAGCCAATGCATTTAGATAAGAGAAATCAATTAGCGGCATAAACATTATAAAAAAAGAAGTTAAAGTATTTCTATTTGCACATAATATGGCAGTCTACCTGAAAAATACTAAAGAATCTATAATAAAACTCAACTTTCATGATGATGATCAATGATACCTCAAACTATAAAATAATTCATAATTGTTGCAAAATATGAAATTTACATAAAGTAGTAGTTTTCACATACTCAAATTATAACCAGTATAGAAATAATGATTGAGAACTCTCATTCACAATGAAGAAGATAAAAAAAGTCAAGAAAAAGACCTTACATAAATATGTGAAATTTATCTGCAAAAAACTCTAAAACATTTTTGAAAGAAAGATTTATACTTGAGTGCATGAAAAAGTATTTTTTGGTTTTGGATAGAATTACTAGATGTTATTTCTCTACGTTAATTTGTTAATTTCATGCAATTCCAATAAAAAAGCTTCCCCCCCCAAAGCTAGACAACTTAATACCAAAATTTATGTGGAAAAATAAACAAAAAGAATAGTAAAGAAAATAACTGAAATAGAAGAGTTATGAAAAATGTAGGTCTAAGCTTTCAGATATTAAAATATAAAATTGTAAAACCTCTATATTTAAAACAGTTAATTTCTAGTACATAAATAGCTCAGCAGAATCAAATAGAAGCTTCAGATATAGTCCTAAATACACATGTAAATGCTGAAGATGATAACGATAGCATCTCACGTCACTGAAGCAAAGATGGACTTTTAAGTAAATGGTGCTGAGACAACTGAATAGTCATCTGGAAAAAGAAAAAGTTTGATTCATGTCACACTAGAATAGACTCCAAACGAATGAAAGATCTAAGTATAAGAAAAAATGATATAAGCACTAGGAGAAAGCAAGGGTGAATTCCTCTATAAATCTGAATATAGAGAAGGGCTTTCTAACTGTGGCTCAAAATTTAGATGTAATAAAAAAGATTGGACCGGACTCAGCGGCTCAGCCTGTAAACCCATGCTTTGGGAGGCCAAAGTGAGTGAATTGCCAGACCCCGTGGGTTCGAGACCCACCCGGGCCGGGCAACTTGGCGAGACCTCATCTGTACAATAAATCAAAAATCAGCGGGGTGTGGTAGCGCGCACCTGTAGTTCCAGCTACTTGGAAGGCTGAGGCGGAAGGATCGAGATTGATAAAGTTGATTAAATAAAGGTTAAAAAATTTTTTGCCTGTAAAACATCATTAACAAAGTAAAAAAATACAAGCAATAAATAAGAAGATAATATTGACATATACTTAGAAAAAGAACTAATATCTGCAATATACAGTACTTTTAAAACTTTTTAAAATTGAGAGAGACACTTCATATTCACTAGGATAGCTATAATAAAAAAGTCAGAAAATAAAAAAGTATTGGTGAGAGTTTGGGGAAACTGGAATTATCCTACATTGCTGGTATGAATATAAAATGGTGCAACACTTTAGAAAATAGGTTAACTGTTGCTATGGCTTGAATGTCTTCTCCAAAACTTACATTGAAACTTAATCCCCAATGTGAGAGTATGAAAATGTGGAGTTTTTAAGAGGTATTAATAATTGGGTCATGAGAACTCTACTTCAGGCATAGATTAGTCCACTTGTGGATTAATGGGTTAACAAATCAATGTGTTCTTATGAGAGTAGGTCTGATATAAAAACCAGTTTCATTGCCTCTCACGAGTTATGTTGCCTTGCAACGCCCTGTGTTGCTTTGGGTCTCCACAGTGTGTCTTCACCAGCAAGAAGTTCCCCACAAAATGCAGCTACTCAGCCTTGGTCTTCCCAGCCTCTAGAACTGTAAGAACTACATTTTTAAATAAAGAAATAAATTACCCAGTCTCAGGTATCTTGTTATAGCAACTCTAAATGGATTAAGACAAAAGTTCGTCAAAAATTTCAACACAGAATTGTCATATGACTCAGAAATTCCACTCCTATTTATATGTTAGTTACATATTAAAGCAAATTGAAAAGACACACCAAAAACTTGCCCGTGAATATGCATAGCAGCATTATTCATAGTAGCCAAAAAGTAGAATAGCTCATATATTCATCAACTGATGAATGAACGATATATCCAACCGTGTAGAAATATTTGTCAATAAAAAATAATAAACTTACAACACACACTACAAAATGGATTAGCCTTGAAAACATCATGTTATGTGAAAGAAGTCATACAAAAGAGGCCATGTATTGTGTGATACCATTATATAACATTTTCTATGTTTGAGTGCATCTGGGTTGCTATAATAGGATACCATAGACCAGGTGACTTATAAGCAACAGAAATCTATTTCTCACAGTTCTGGAAACTGGAAAACTCAAGACTGAGACACTGGTGGATTCAGTGTCTGGTGAAGGCCCATTTCCTGATTCATCAACTATTGTCTTCTCACTGTAACCTTTCATGTCAAAGGGCTAAGGGAACTCTCTCCAACCTCTTTCATAAGGGCAAAATCATACTTATGAACCTTCATGACAAACCACCTTCTAGCGACCCCTGCCCTCACCTTGGGGGTTAAGATTTCAACGTACGAATTTTGGAGGAACATAAACATTCAGTCCACTGCATCCCAAATAGGCAAACCCATAAAGATAGAAAGTCAGTTAGTGGTTGCCAGGAGCTGGGAGGAGGTGGATACCCAGAGTGACTGCTAATAGACAGAATTTCTTTTCGGAGTAACAAAAAAATTGGAATTACATATCTATCTAAAATTAGATAGTGATGATGTTTGCGCGATTTTGTGAATATACTAAAAAACCACTGAATTAGACACTTTACGAAAGATGAATTTTATGGCATATGAATTATAGATCAACAACAAAAATTTTAATGAGGGAGAAAAGCTCTCACTCCAGATCATGGAATCTTCATGACTGGAAGAGACAATTGATTTTAAAAGATACATTTTTAAAGGCCACGAACTATATTTTTCTTTATGCTAGTGATCTATTTAGATGTATGTCCTTTTAGAATCCATTTTGGTTCCTTATATGTTTTCTGGAAAAAGAGCTAGGTTTTTAAATTTATTTGAATAGAGTTTAGCTCTTAATTTCTCTGTGATATACTGTGAAATACTGGCTTTGTTTCTCTCCTTGACTCAAGGTTGTTTAAAACTGCCAACTCAAAACTGGTCCTTAAACTGGCAGCCGATGCAGAATTTGGTCAGCAATGCAGAATCTCAAACCCCACTAGCTATCTACCTAATCCAAGTCTTCACTTTAACACGTGACCTGTATTAATGTTTTCTTTGTGGTTCAGTATATAGGCAGTTTTACAAATTTCCCTGGGTATTTAAGGAGAAAGTTTTGGCTTCTCATATATTGTTGAATATTTATCTGTTAGAGTTACCTTATTTATTGTTATTTAGAGTCTATATATCTTTATTTATTTATTTTTTCTCCTTGATCTCTCATAGGATGGATAAGTTAACATCTTTTCATTTTGTTTATATTTTCTGTTGTTTTGCTTTATTACTTTTGGTACTATATATATTTTTGATGGACAAATTCATGACAGCTCGTTGTGTATTTTACCTTTTATCATTATAAACTCTCTACCATGACTTGTTTAATACGATGCTATTACACGAATTCAGTGTTCATACCAGTCCTTTTTCATTGACGCCTCCATCCATCACCAGTTTGGTTGGATTTTATTGTCAAGTGGTGTGTTCAAGAATGACTCATGGTGCTATATTTCTCAAATTCTATACTTTGGAAACTGCTTGACTTTATAACATTTTTGGTGTGATGTATTATTTCTCCATCAATGTTGTTGAATTCTTCCTTATATTCTGCTCTGAATGTTGCTACAAATAATTTTGAGAACAACCTCATCTTCTCCCCTAAAAGTGAGTTGAGTCTTTTGCTTGTCTAGAAGTTTACTATAGACTGTCTAACCTGCTGCCCTGGATCCTGTCTGATTTTTGCACTTGCTCAGATTTTTAATTAAAAAAATAAAGTGTATAAATAGTTGCATCATAATAAACCTGGAAGAATTTGACAGATCTTCACTCTGTACTTTCAGCTTCTGCCTTGAAACCGTCTAGTTATGCATGTATAGTGAGCAGAGTTAACAGGCACTGAAAAGTTGACCACCAATAGCCCATTTCGCTTATCTTGACTCTTTTCATACACAACCTAATGTACCACCTCCCTTCCATGTTCAGTGTGCAGGAGCACGTGCTGTTAGAGTCCACACAAAGACAAACAGGAGGGATAGCTAACTTGGGTGTTCTCTGGTGGTAGAGGGATAAACTCTATTGCTGCCTCTGCCAGGTTACTTGGGGTACAGATCAGTTGTACTGTGGCCTGGGCCATTTGCCTTTGAGCTACACAAAGCAGCTTTAAGAGTTAGTAGCTCAGAGCAAGGACAGTGGCTCTACTGGATAAAGGGAGATGACTGCCTCCACAAGGCAGTGATTCTTAGAACTCAAAGAGAAGCCTGAGATCCCAGGTCTTATGCATCGTGATTAGTTAGGTATTTGCTCTCTCTCCTTCAGCATCTATGTTCCTGATTCCTATCTTCTTCTTCCTGCCCTCCATCCTTCCACATTTGCTTCTGGCAAAGGTGGCAAAGGTGCCATATCTGTATGTCGCCATTCTGGGTGGTTGAATTGGGCTGAGGAATGTTCTAGTCTTCTCATATTTCTAGCTCCAGGCAAAGGTCATTGTCTTAACTTCCTCATGGCTTGTAAGTGTACTTTTGGGGATTTCCCTAGGGTGTCTTGAATTTGCATAGATATATGTTCCTCTCAAAATCTTTTCTTGATTTGGTCTTAAATTTGGTAGATATTTAAAAAATATTTTGGACCAGGCTGTGGTGTTTTCTAGTATCATCAAAACTGCTTATTTTCCTCTCTTTTTAAATTATTTGTTGTTTTCTGCAGGTTTCAGTGAGTGAAATGGAGAGAGATACACCTTTTTGTCTCTGTTTGAACTCTGTTTTGACTTCTCAGTGAGCCTTTTGTGGGCTGACTCTATCATTCTGGGGTAAAGGGCTAGTGTAACCTGCTACCTTCTTTTCTTCTGGATTCATTTTCTCTGCCTTTCTGTCTCTATTCCTGTCTCTCTGTCTTTCCCTCTTTCTTCTTCTTTCTTTTTCTAATATATATATATATATATATATATATTAGAAAGATACACACACACACACACACACACACACACACACACACACATATATACATACTCAGTTATATGTACTTACTCCAGTCTAAGATCAGAGTAAAAAATGTTTATTGCTTAGTATGAGGTAAGTAGTAAATACTTGTAGGCTAACAGTGAAGAACTCTGTAATTTGGTGGTGAAACAGAATACAAGGATATAGTAGCACAAAAAATTGCTGAGATTGACTTAAGTAATGCTTTTTGGACTCTGTCAGCTAAAGTAGGCTTTTTCCCCTCTCTCTAAATCTCTGTTCCAGCTGATTACCTTGCAACTCTGATGATGCCTAAATAAGGAACAGATTCTGGGATCCTATAGAAATGAACTCACAATATCCTTCAAAAGACACTGAGCTACTATTTCTCAAGGAATTCTGAAATAGAATAGGCCCATTTCTAGCTAACTATGCTGATACTGCCATTCAGAAGATAAAAATACAAGGAAGATATGCTGGATCTTTATTAAATAGTTCTAGGTTTGCTGGCCTTTTATTTTTTAGGTGAGATAAATTTTAGAAAAGTACTTTAAATACTAAAATAACAGGATGCATTTTGAAAGAGATCGTATTTCATCCAGATCATATGGAAGGTTATGAACAATTAGAAGGACTTTGAAATGTAGTCTGAGTGAAATAGAAAGCAACTGTGAAGTTTTGAGGAATGACATGGTGTGACTTAATGGGATCACTCTGGTTGTTTTGTGGAGAAAAGAGTGAAAACTGGGAGATCAGTAAAGAGTCTACCAAGATAAGTCAGATAAGAAGTGATGCTGACTTAGATCACAGTGGTGGCCTTGACAGTGGCGAGAAGTATTAACGCTAGGAATAGACTTTGAAGACAGGATTTGCTGACGGACAAGCTGTGGGATATGAGAAAAAGAGGGTAGTTAAGACTAGGCTCTTTGTCTTCAGAAACTTCAGGAATGGAGTTACATGAGGAAAACTACAGGGACTCAGTTTACGACATGCTTTGTCTGAGATGCTTATTAAATGCCAAATAGAGAAGCTGAGTAGGCAGTTGGGGCACATGGATCTAGAGCTCAATAAAGAGGTTTGGACTGGAAATATAATTTGGGGATCATTAGGATCTAGATGGAATTTAAAGCCATGAGTCTGGATGAGATTATAGCCAGGGAATGAATGCAGAAAAAACCAAAAAATTCTGGGCACACCCACCTTTAGAATTTGGTAGTTAAGTAGGAACCATTTAAGGTGATGGAGAATGGCTGAAGAAAAATCAGGGGAGTGTGAAATCTTCCTTCAAGGAATAAAGAATGATCAATTGTGTCAAATGCTGTTGATAGGCCGAGTAAGACAAGGACAGAGAATTAAGGATTTGATTTAACAATGTGAAGACCTTTGGAGACCTTGAGAAGACCTATTTATATTTACCTATGTATGTTTTAAAATTAACTTCTCTTCTATGAGCGTCCAAGCACCACAAAAATGAAAACTGTGTCTTCTTTGCTCACCAGAATATCCATCCCTTAGTGTAATAAGCACATGTAAATATTTGTTCAGTAAGTTGAATTCATTAAAGATGACCAAATTTTAATCTCAGACCTATTTCTGAACTTCTAAATTATGTATTAGACATTCATGGGAATTATCTCCCTGGATTTACCATACTCACTGCCAATTATTAACTATTTATACAGTTACCAAACTCTGAGCTTGATCTTGGGATTATAAAATACATTAGATAAAATCGTCTTCCTAGGGAAGTGTTTCATAAATGGGGAGACAGACCAATGAATGGAAAACTAAAATACCTTTGGTAAGTGTAGTATTGAAGGGAGGGAACTTTGTGAAGATCTGGAAGGATCCTACATGGGCCTGGGGGTGGGAGCAATGGGAGTGTGGGAGGGTGAAGACTTCTCAGAGGCCATATCTTTGAGCCTAGTTAACAGGCATCAACCAGGTGAAGGCATATGGGAAAGACAAGCCACAGAGCAGCATGTGCCAGGGATGTGGGCGACAGCAGACATAATCCTACAAATAGACACGTATATTTCTTTCCTGCTTTTTTGGTCTGAACCCACCATTCTATCCCTATTCCTCTCATCTTCTCTAGCTCTATTCTAGGGTTTTTTTTTTTTTCTCTTTCTTTCTTTTTTTTTACTCCTGGCCTGTTTTACTTCTTTCCTTCTATTCCCTGTGTTCTACCTACTAATTGTGACTGACACTTCTTTCCTGCCTAGTGCTTTTTTGATATCCTAAACAGAAACTTACTTATTTGATCTAACCTTGAGTCCAATCTGATTGCCTTCCTTGATGTGCAGTCCTGAGTAGCACTTCCCAGACTTCCATTTCTTCTCCATTTCTTCCCTTCACTCCAGAGGGGCCTAAGACTCATATCCTTTCCCTTTCCTCCTTCACAGCTTCTTCAAAACATTATTCTCCAGTAAAGCCCGACTTCCTGAAATTTCCTAAAGATATCACCCCACTGGATGGTTCTGAATGTTTCTTATTCCCATCTTGAGCATCATCCTCAGCACACACCTCTGGTGACTTACTCATGCTTATTCTGCGAGACAACGTGTCACCTCAACTGTAATACATGATGAATATAGGCCAAATTTAGGTGACAGTAACAAACACCATCAAAATCTGGGACAAAACATGACAGAAGTTAATTTCTTGCATCTGCAAGATCCTGCATGAGTTTGAGAGACATTCTGTCAATGCTGTCCTTTTCACAGAGGCTCAAAATTGCAAGATCTTTGATACTACAGTAACTCCACATCAACAAGGTGAGCAGGCTGCCATTGGAGCAGGTAAAGATTGTGGCCACTGGGACAGGTAAAGAGAGTATGGACAATTAATTGTGCCCTGGTCATTAAATGCCCAGAAGTGACACATGTCACTTTTGATTATATTTCATAGGCATGTGGCCATGCATACATTCAAAAGGGAATGCACTGTGAAGAGAAGGAGAATCAGAAATCTTACTGATAACCAGTGACATCTACGTGGGGCATATTAATATATAGGATTAGTGTGGACAGCTGTTATTATTAGTAAATGATTTAATCTGTAAATTATGTAATTTCTCTCTGGCTTTGTTTCCTCGGCTCTAAAATAGGGATTATAAATGGGTCATTGTGAGAGTTAAAGTGTTTAAAGCAGTACCTGCCACAAGGTAAGTCATAACAAAAAATCTTTATCAATTTTTATAGTGAACTTGTCCTTAAGCTACCAGCCTTATCTCCCTGACTTGCTGAATGGTGTCTTCTCCATGTTTTTATTCTTCTTTGTAATGCAACCAAAAATGGTTGCCTTTATCTCACAATTTATTATTTGTTTGGTGAGATGATGAGCTTCTTAAACTCACCAATATTGCCTGTTCAGCACTGTACTCAGGGATCTAGCACGGTGCTTGCCATAGAGTAGGTATTTAATGTATTTCCCATGTATGAATGAATAAATGAACAAAGGAATGAGCTTGTGGTTTCAAAGCTCTGCACTGAGGAGTAAGCCTCTTTAGCCTTATAATAAATGCTCGGTGTTTTCTTTTCTAAAGTTCCACCCTTGGATGATATTCTAACTCCTAAACTGCTTGTATAGAAATAGTGAAAGAATGGAAGCATTGTTGGACAGAATATTCTCATGCTTACAGATATATTTTCCTTATTCAGGAACTCAACTGTGCTACTCAGTGTGGTCCACTAACTAGCAATCTCATTGCCACTTAGGGGCTTGTTAAGAAATAGAACTTCAGACCCCACTCCAGATTAATTGAATCAGAATTTGCATTTTAACAGGATCCTAGGTGAGTCCTATATACACTAACATTTGAGACATGCTGCTTTTTAACACTTACTGACATTTCCAGAATGAGCTCAAGTGTTCCCCCATGCACATAAGTTATAAGTTAGGGACTGAGAAAATGCAACAACGCTAAAATTGTTTTTGGTTGACTTTTTTCATTTTGGTTGATTTAGTACTGAAGAAAAAAATTACTTCAAATAGATCTAATATTAGCAGAATTTGCCTAGTATTTGGGACATTATGAACTTAGAAATGCTTTGTTTGGGGAGTTAGAGGATTTTCCAGTTAATTTAATTGGTATTAATTGATTTTTGGGGTCACTAACCATAACTACACCTGAGAGAATGGGTTGGGGACAGGAAGTTATATAGGTAACAGGTGGCTTTTTAGATGGTTTTATGTCACGTAAAGTTGAGCTGTTACTTCTATAAGTTAGCTAATGTTAATATTGTAGAAGAATTTGCATAGATTTTTCTATAAATTAGCTAATCTTTATACTGTGGAAGACTTTATATAGGTTCTTCTACAAATCAGCTGACGCTTGCATTGTATAAGACTCTAATAGACTCTTCTATAAACCAGCTGATCCTTGTATTGTGCAGGACTTCATATAAGTTCTTCTATAAATTAGCTGACCCTTGTACTGCAGAAGACTCTGTATAATTTCTTCTCTAAAAATAGCTGATCCTTGTATTGCAGAAGACTCTGTCTACAGGTTCTATGAAAGAGCTTAGGCAGCTTGACTTCATGTATGATTATAAAGTGAGTAGTAATATTTATCCTGGAGAGAAACCTTAAAAATATTTTTAAAATGTGTTAACAGAGTGTTCTCCCTGCTGTAAGCATCTTTTATGTGGACAACTGATGGTGATGATGCTTGATACCTGGGATGACTCACGGCAGAGAAGGAGCTTGCCACAACAAGCTCACACATGAGTGAGGAACAATACGGAAGCCAGTAGAATCCAAGAAATGATTTGGTGCTGTTTAAAACTGTCTATTTCAGGAACCATCAGATGACAAATTTTGCCCAGAACGTCTTATTTCATGATCTGCTCTGAAACTCTGTGTGGAAGGAAATCTCTTATCATCCCTCATAATAACTAATTCCGTTCAGCCTAGTAAATGTAAGTGCAGGATTATGTGGGGCATTTTCTTCCTATGTGAAAAATAGCCAGTAAATTTCTTACAACTTCAGGATGCTTTTGGTTATTGGAACTAGTGCAGGCTACTCATAGGGTTGTATATAAATGTGGGCCATGGTTTTTTAATAGCAAACTCTGCCCAAGAATTACCAAACTAGGTTTGATTCCAAAAGTTGCTATCTTGTTCTTAGTAGCTGTACATTTCTGGGCTGCTGAGATTGCGATATTCATTTTGTTTTACTGATAGATTAAAAAAGTTGTTAAAGATTTATTGGATAATATATTCATAAACAAGTGGTAAACATTCAATGTTATCTATCAAATGAAAGCACCCATGCTGATTTTTATCTTATTTTTGTTCCTTCCTTAGCATACCTATTTCCTAGAAAATGTATCAAACATGAAGGAAACATATTTACCAGGAGGTACTGCAGCATCTTTTAAGCAATCATACAAATCGTTTGCAGAGCTATTTTAACTTGTGTTGATGGATTAATCGGTACTTGCGACAAAGATTTCTTGCGTAGCTGATTATTTTGTAATGTTATTATGAACAATCTACGGAAAACATCCTTGTGATATGAGGAAGTTCAGGAATTAATGATGAAATAACAGAATTGAGATATTTCTGCCCTAACATTTCAAATTCATGCATTTATCAGAAATATTTTTATATTCTTTTCTGAATGACGTGGTGCTAAACATATATAATTTTTACAAAGCCAAATTCGATGTGTTGACATAGAGTACTTTATGACAGGGGTCCCCAAGCCCCGGGTCACAGACTGGTACAGGTGGCTTGTGGCCTGTGTCTGCAGTCCTCTCCCTACAGCTCTCGCATTACCTCCTGAGCTTCCTGTCAGATCAGCGGGGCATTAGATTCTTATGAGAGTAGGAGTCCTATTGTGAACTGTGAATGTGAGGGATCTTAGTTGTGTGCTCCTTATGAGAGTCAAATGACTGGTGGCCTGAGGTGGAGCTGAGGCTGTAATGGGTACTGGGAGGGGCTGCAAATACAGATAACATTAGCAGTGAGGTTTGACTTCACAGAGACCAATATAAATCAATTGCTTGCAGGCTCATATCAAAACCCTATCAGTGAGTGGATGTACTTAAATTGTACAACTGCATCTAGTGGCAGGCTTTAAGTCAGAAGCCGACACTTATTTCAGTTTGTGTGTGGCCCACCAATTATTTTATTTACCACTTCTGTCCGTGCCTCTTTTTTTCATGGCGGGTTGTATAATTATTTCATTATGTATTAAATATAATAATAATAGAAATAAAGTGCATAACAAATTTTATGCACTTGAATCATCTCAAAACCATCCACACCTTCCCCCACCATCGGCAGAAAAATTATCTTCCACAAAACCCGTCCTGATGCCAAAAAATTGGAGATCAGTGACTTATGTACATTGTAATATCCCTATAGTCACCAATCTATTACAGTGCCTTGTGTTTTCTCTAGTGTTTTCTCTATGTGTGTTTCACTATGTGAACAACATAGTACTTGCATGTCTTAAAAAAAAAACCCAAAGTTAATGAAGCTTCAAAGGAACTTGTTTTTTTAAGTAGTAAATGTCAATGATAAGTGAATGAAAAAAGTCCAGAATAACCAAAACAATTTAAAAAAAATAACAAAGTTGAAGGACGCATGCTTTGCAATTCTGAAATTTATTATAAAGAAATTCCAACATTCCTACCATGTCCAATTCTGATATTTGCTCTGTCTCTATGATTATTTTTGCCTTTGATATGCCTCATAATTTTTTCTTTGAGCCAGACATGGTGTACCAGGTAAAAGGAATTGCTATACAAAGGCCTTCAGTAACGTGGTAGCAAGGTGATTAGGTCTCAGTCTCTTAGTGAGCTTGTGTCGCTGGACTTTGTGTTTTTTTTTTTTATCTTTTTTTCATTATAAAGATGTGGGGTGGACTTTGAACATCACAAATTTTCTTGTTTTTTAATTCCCCCTTAGGTGGGACAGGATGGCTGGTGTGGGCTGAAGTTGACTATTTCTTTCTTCCACACAGATAGCTAGAGCAGACTGCATTTCCCTGGAGTTTTTAAATCTCAGAGTTGTCCACCCTGAGCCTCCAGCAATTCATCAATTACAGTTCAGGGCTTCCTTCCCTGGCACTGGCTCCCACAGTGCTTTCCACTCATGAGTCTCTGTTCCAGGAAGTCATGACTCCTTGTATTAGCCCGTCTGTCTCTCCAGTTTTGGGGACCGCTGTTTGCCCTGTGTCTTCCCCTCTTTTAAGGATCCTAGAAAGTTGCTGATGTTTCAGTTTTCACCCTTTTACTTGTTAGAACAGAGTGGCTGGCAACTTCCAAGATTCTCACATGCAGGACTGGACCATTTACATTTTTAAATATAATTTTATTAAGGCATGTCTTACATATCATATAATTCACCTATTTGAAGCATACCATCCCATGATTTTTATTAAATTTACCAAGTTGTGCAACCATTACCGTAAATCAGAACATTTTCATTACCCTGATGATATCTTTCATGTCCTTTTACTGCTAATCTTACATGTTCATCTCATACGCCTTGCCCTAAGCAACCACTACACTTCTTTCTGTTTCTATAGAATTTGCCTTTTCTGAACATTTCACAAAAATGAAATTATACAGTACGCAGTCTTTTGTGTCTGGCTTCTCTCACCTAGCGTAATGTTTGACAGTTGGTTGTTTAAGAACTAAATGTCAATGACAAGTGAGGAAAAAGACCCAGAATAATCATGTCATAATATATATCAGTAACTCAGTCCTTCTTATTGTTAAGTGGTATTTCATCATATAGGTATACTATGTTTTGTCTATCCATTTGTCAGTTGATGGACATTTAGGTTGTTTCCAAATTTTGGATATTATAAATAATACTGCTAAGAACATTCGTGTGTGTGTGTGTGTGTGTGTGTGTGTGTGTGTGTGTGTGTGTATATTTTTTTTTTCATGAATAAATACCTTAGAGTGGAATTGCTGGCTCATATAGTAAATAAATGTTTAACTTTTTTTGGAAACGGTTAAATTATTTTCCAAAGTAGTTGTACCGTTTTATTCAGTTGATGCACATGTTCATAGAAATTTTCACTTGCCCATGGAACGCAAATGTCACACAATGGCTGATTGATCCCAGTTCATCACATTTGGCAGTTCCTGAATTGCCTGACATGGATCATCATGGACTAAAGTGTTTAAACAGTCTTCAGTCTTCCTCAAAGTCTGATGGTCCACCTGGACATGGAAAGTCACTCAGGTCAAAGTGGTATCTTTGAAACAACAAAACCATTTTTTTTGCCATGCTTTCCCTGACGGCATCTCCCCATGTACAGCACAGATGTTTCAAGTCACCTCTGCTGCCTTCACTCCTTTGTTAAACTCAAACAGAAGAATATGTTGGAAGTGGTTTTTTTTTCTCCACTTGACATTCCATCTTTTTAGCCCATAAATGGCACTACCTTTCTTCAAATCTGCAAAATGCAAGGCGTATTCACAAGTACAACATTGTCACTCCGAATAGCAAATGACAAACAATAAACATGCTTTGAACACCGGAGTGTTGCCATGACTCAAATCAACACTCCGAACTTATGCATTGACCTAATACACTCATCTCACAGTGTAGGAGGTGTCTTTATTTCTACATCCTGGTCAACACCTGTTGTTATCTGTCTTTTTGAGTATAGTCATTCCACTTGACTTACAATGATATCTCATTGTGGTTTTAATTTGCATTTCCCTACTGACTAATGATGTTGAGCATCTTTTCATGGAATTATCACCCATTCACATATTGTTCTTTGTGAAATGTCTACTCAAATCTCTTGTCCATGTTTTTGTTTAATGTTTACTCGAATGTTTACTTTCACTGTTACATTATAACAGTTCTTTGTCTATTCTGGATGTACTTGAAAAAAATCAGATATGTGCGTTTTACAATCGTTTATTCTGTCTGTGGCTTGTGTTTTTATTTTCTTAGTGGTGTATTTTGAAGTGCAAAAGTTTTCAATTTTGCGGAAATTCAATCTATTACATTTCTTTAATGAACCATGCTTTTTGGTGATGTACAGCCTTTAAGAAATCTTTACCTAGTTCCAGTTCTCAAATATTTTCTCTTATATTATCTTTCAAAATTTTATTTTTTTAGCTGTTTAAATCTGTGACCCGTTTTTTGTTGATTTTGTGTACAGTGTGAATTAAGGGTAAAGGTATAAGTTCCTTTTTTTTTTTTTTTTTTTTGGTGAATATTCACTTGCCCAAGCATTATTTGTTAAATAGGCAAATGAATCATGTATCTATAAAAATGAGTATGCTATGTCAATACTATGCTGTCTTGTTAACTAGTTTTATACTACACTTTAAAATTGGAAAGCTGAGTCTTTACACTGCACTATTCTTTTCAAAATTGCGATGTCTATTCCAGGTCTTTTGCAATTCTGTATACATTTTAGAATCATCTTATCGATTTCTGCCCAAAAGTAGCCTGCTGGAATTTTGGCAAGTATCTTGTTAAATCTATAGGCCAATTTGGAGAGAATCAACATCTTAACAATATTGAATAGTCTAATTAATATGCATGGAATGTCTTTCTAGTCATTTATAAATTTTCCTCAGCAATGTTTGTAATTTTTAATGTATTAATACAAGTGTTTTGCTATTTTTGTTAACTATTTTCTATGTATTATATATATATTTATGTATTTCATTTGAATATTTTGGTGTCTATCATGATCAGAGGTGATTATCAAACTACACATCTAGAGAGGAACAGTGATTACATCTGATAACGTAATAACAAGCACAATTTTATTTTTAAGCTTTGTCCACATTTTTCAAAACTTCCAGAAGATCCAAAAAACCTTTTTTTTTAAATTGATGACCTCTCAAACATAATAAATCATCAATATAAAAAGAAAACATATGAAAGGGAAAGCCTTAGTGATAATAATTAAAGCTATTACATATTGTTCTTGTACTATGCACAAGGACTTTTTCCTAAGCACATTACGTGTCTTACCTCACTTAAACCTCTGAATGACCTCGTGAATTAGGTCTGTTATCATGCCCATTTTATTGCTATGAAAACTAAGGCACAAAGTATTTAAATGATTTGAACTGACTCTTGATCCTATGCTCTGAACCACTTAATACTGGAACAAAATCCATCAAAATATTAATAGTGAATATCCTGGGTTGGCTATAATAGATGTTTTTAAATAAAATGCTTTTCTGAATTTTCTAAATGAGTACTAATAGCTTTATCATTACTTTTTATGATACTTTTATAATTACATTAAAAGAAAACCATGGAACAATTCAGTGGTGAACTCTACTGCATGAGATACTTTTGTTTACTTAATAGATCATCTTGAAATTTACAGTCACTGATGAGGACTCAAAGAGTGGACATTTTTATTTTTTTATTTTTTGAGTCAGAGTCTCAGACTATCACCCAGCCTGGAGTGCAGCGGCGTGCGTGATCATGGATCACAATAACCTCGATCTCCTGGGTTCAAGTGATCCTCCTTCCTTAGCCTCCCAGTAGCTGGGACTGGAATTCTTTTATCTTTCTCTATAAAAATACCTATGCCATGATGTGATAAAAAAAAAATCACACTTAGAATCTGTATTGCTTTATCAAAGTCACAAGATGTTTCAATAGCAATTTTTAGTAGTGTAACAAAAAGTGCATATTCACATATTCAGATAAATAAAATAGGCAAAGGAAAGTCTGATTTTTTTAAGAAATTATTTTTTGATAAAGACTTACGACTCGTTTTCTTTCATTTATATAAAGTTAAACAAATTCCATGTAACATTTAAATTGACATTTTCACTTAGGTTTTTTTCATTTTTGTGTGTTGTTAGTGGCCAGGTTTTTTTAATGTCCCAAAGTCATAAAGTCAGTAGGAAGGCATTGTGTCCTATCATTAAAAACTGCTACCTCTCTAGTTGTCTTGCTCAGCAAGGGCATAGAGCATGGTGCCTTTTAGAGACATTGCTTCTGAGATGGGAGTAAAAGATTTTGACCTTTTATTATAGCATTCATGAGTCGGAAGAACTTCATTTATTTTAGGTAAAGAGCAAGTGGAGCATTTCCTATTTTCAGTAATTCAAGAGTGACTGGAGTCACCTACAACTTGCCAGTAAATAGTTTTTTTTATAATGCTTTTCATTTAGAAGAACTATTTTCGCACTTGTCTTTAACACATCAGTGGCCCTTAGCTAGCAATTTAAACATACACACACTACTCATGCATACACACAACTATATGACCAGAGTTCCTAGTCAACTAGAGTCATAAAGGGTACTACCCTCCTGTGTGAAATCGTTCCTCCTCCTCCAGTGGATAGAACATATCCTTCAAACTAGAAAATTATTCAAAAATTGACTCCTAAATGTAAGATAATTAGAGCCTCAAGGTTCCATCTAATTTAATGTTTAAATGTGAAAAAAAGGCTTAAGGTCTATTTGGTATTAAATTGCCTTTATAAGCACAATGATATAGACTGATCCAACTTGATCATATATAAAATTAAGTGCATCTATAATCTCTGCACTGACTTTTATTTTAAAAGGAAAAATTGGATAATATTGGAAGTCTGTAAGAAAAGATTTTCTCACATCCACCTTAGTCTCCGAATCACATTTTAAAGCCTTATGTAAGTGCTTAGAAGACTATGTTCCCTCTCCGGTTTATTGGGACCACATGGAATTACAGGCCTAAAAATGATATAAATTCACAAGGTATTTGAATTATTCTGTGTCTGAACAAGCCAAGAAGAAGCAAATCTTAGTAAGTGTGGCACATTTTAGTCACGAGGATTCACCACTGCTGCTCTAAACAATCCATATAAATTTCTGCATAATTAGCCCAGCTGCAATAATCTATCGATCACAAAGACAAGCTGCAGAGAACCAAGACCATTGATTTTGCCTGCTGTGGCATGCTTTGTTAACCATGTGCAGACCTGGATTTAAATGATGGGGAAAACAGAGCCCACCATGTGGCTTGCATCTGCATTGGCAAACAGTGTGGCAACAATTAAGAGGGAATTCTGAACAAATAGAAATGACTGTTTTCAAACGTTTAAAAGTACAGGGATGGGCTTGGGACTGGAGCTATGTGAGCAGCCCACAGTTCTTATTACTGCTGATTAGAAAGAATCAATTAACGCCTTTTCTAGTCAGAACCCTCTTGAAAGAAAAAAGAATGACTCAGGGATGGTTGTGTTAGTGGGGAGACAACGTGTTGATTTTAAAAAACAGCATGGATAGAGAAATTCTGAGTGATATTAATAACTTGTGAAAATTATGTAATCTCAGAAAGCTAACCTGGAAGCAATCCAAAATTTATTTTTAGAATCAAACGTGCCAGACACATTTAGATAAACCAATATTCTAAATCATCAGAGACAGAAACCTTGGAACTATATGCTGCATACTTAATCTGGTAAATATATATAATGGTTGTTTGAGAACAAAATGCATATTTTATTGGTGGCAAAAGTAACAATTTAATAAAAAATTTCAAACAGAAAGAAAACAGAACTCCTTACTTGTGCTATATTCAACTTGATTAAAAACTGTGTACAATGTCAAGAATAAAATTCTGTGATGGACCAGTTATTAGGAAGATTCAACGAAGTTTGACAAAGTTACTGTTTGGTTTGGTTTGGTTTTGATTGAGGGATTGAT
The DNA here is from genome assembly GCF_000164805.1 of Carlito syrichta. Classification (NCBI taxonomy): domain Eukaryota; kingdom Metazoa; phylum Chordata; class Mammalia; order Primates; family Tarsiidae; genus Carlito; species Carlito syrichta. Next base: position 169,390 of record NW_007248830.1, read on the forward strand.
GAGTCTAAGGCAGGACTTTTGGTGAATGTGTATGTTGAGGAGGTTGGGGGTGGTTAATGAGACCCCAGGGAGACAGGACCTGTCTTGGAGGGTGTGGAAGGTGAGCTAACATTATCAATTTCTTTTTTTTTTTTTTTGAGTCGGAGTCTTACTCTGTCACCCAGACTGGAGTGCAGTGGCGCCTCGACTTGCTGGGTTCCTGCGATCCTTCTGCCTCAGCCTTCCACGTAGCTGGAACTACAGGGGTGCGCTACCACGCCCAGCTAATTTTTTGATTTATTGTAGAGGTCTCGCCTGCCCAGGAGGGTCTCGAACCCGTGGGCTCAGGCAATCCACTCACCTCAGCCTCCCAAAGGCGCGGGATTATAGGCTGAGCCACTGAGCCGGGCTAGAGGCTAACATTATCAATTTCTGTAAGCTCCTTTTAAACCCTGCTATTGCCAGCATAGAAAGGTCATGGAGTAGTGAGAACACATGTAATCTGTAGGTGATTTAGTGACTGAAAGGATTTAGTCTTTTTGCCTCAGCATCGCCATTAGAAAGTGTTCAGACATTCTACTGCAGGATAAACAGCAGCCTATCCCACTTCCCACAGTAAATCTCCTTCAGATGCAAGACCAGAGCAGCTCAACCATTCACGGTTTAGCATAATAATCTCTAGCAAACTTGTAGGTTCCTTGTCAAGGTTGAAGATCAAAGGTCACCCTTTGGCTGGCCAAAGTCATAAAGGTAATAATGTGACCACTCCACCTTTGGTCAAGGAATTTGAGAGTTGCAAATGTCTGAGTTTGTGAGTTGCAAATGTCTAACAAGTCTCTTGCAGGACCCCCCCCCCCCCAGAGGGTTAACCTAATCAGCCCTTTGTGACCTATGTGACACGAATAAACCCCACCATGGCAGCAATCATGTGACTAACCCACCCATCTGCCTGCTGTCCATCACCTGACATCAGTACCTACACTTGCCTGCCCCTTCGTGATAACGTGGAAGTAGACCACCACCCAATCACCTTAATGATTGTCCCCCATCTAGGGGAATGGTTAAAAGGACTCAACCACAAGCAACCAGCGGCCATTGCCTTGCTGGTCTCTGATGTGGTCATGTGCTCTTTGAGCTATGGCTGCCGCCAAGCTTCCTGGCTTTGGTCCCCTCCCCCGCCTTGGGGAGGTGAATCCTCTTTCTTCCTTCTCTTTCTCTCTCTAATTTACTTTTAAATAAACTTTTCTTTCTTAACCTTTTTGTGTGTCGCAATTCTTTGCATTTACTCGGATCTCTGGGTTCCCAGCGCGGCACCTTCGGTTTGCCGGCTTTGGTGGTGCTGCGCCCCTCTCTGCTGTGTCTTCCTGCACCTCTCTGCCTCTCCATCCTCACCCTGTCCATCTGTACCCTAACAGTGACAGAGGAAAAAAAAACAAAACAATATTTTTGAAGTCTAATTATGTGCAGAAATGAGTTACATTATTCATTTTGCACTAGATTCTTTAGAAAAAGCTTAGAATCAAACACAAAACCTCTGGAATCAATCAAGGCGTTTGAAAGAAAACAGATTAGTTGTTAACGGTAAATCTGGTTAACTGAGAATGAATCTGCACAATTAACATTTTTTTGGGATCAAAAATAAATATTTGAATTCGAAAAATATACTGTTTTGTACATGTACCCAATTTAAGTGGAAGGTTCAAGATATTATTAGACCCTAAATAAGACATGATAAACACTAATACTATTGCTAACAAGTTTTAAGTGATGACATGGACAGAGAATGTAGAATAGTAATCTATTTAGATTTATATCATTAAAACTTCATTATCAAGCTATTATGAGATTTGAAATGACATGCCCAAGTAAATTACACTGGGATTGGGCAGTTTGGTAGGACCCTAGATCTTTCTGTGGAGTGAGTGCTATGAAGACAGCAGCAGCGGTAGGATAAAGTTTAACTTGTAAGCAGAAAACTGCATCAGAGAGTATGAACAGAGAGAAGTCTATGTAAAGACTTCAGGAAAGTAGCTCACTTTGAAGAAGAGTTTCAATACCAAATAATGGGATGGGAGATATTTATCTAATAGATGGAGAGGGACAGCTAAGAGCAGTCAGTGTACGGACATGTGGCAAGACAGGTAGGTTGGCTTCAGGAAGTCCTGTCAGTGGGGTTCCGATCCCAGGAAGCCCCTAGGAAGAGAACTGTTGTGAATATTGTAGATTGACTTGCTCAAAATCAATCCCCACTTTTTTCACCAGCAGAAGCTGGTGAGCTAAAATCTACATTTCCCAGATTTCTGGATGTGATTTATGCTCTGCTAACCAGATGGCCTCATGGAAGACTTCAATCCAGAACTGAAATAAAAGTGAAGGGGAACTCAGCAATAAAAAACTCAAAGAACGCTAATTAAAAATGGGAAAAAAATGGTACTTGACTAGACATTCCCCAAAAAGGAAATACAAATGGCTGATATGCACATGAAAAGAGAGTCAATGTCACAAGCAATTAGGGAAACGCAAATCAGCACTACAATGAGACACCACCTCACATTCATTAGGATGGCTACTACTGATATAACAGAAAACAAGTTTTGGTGAGGATGCAGAGAAATTGGAACCCATGTGCACTGTTGGTGGGAATACAAAATTCTCACCAGCAGTGAAAAACAGTATGGCAGTTCTCAGAAACTTAAAACAGAATTGTCATGTGGTTCTGCAATTCTATTTATTTATTTATTTATTTATTTGAGTTGGAGTCTCACTCTGTCGCCCAGACTGGAGTGCAGTGGCCGCTCCGGGCCACCGCAGCCTCGACCTGCAGGGCTCTGGTGATACTTCCGCCTCAGCCTTCTGAGTAGCTGGAATTACAGGCATGCACTACCACGCCCAACTGATTTTTTGATTTATTGTAGAGATGAGATCTTGCTGCCCAGGTGGGTCTTGAACCCTCAGGCTCAGGCAATCCACTCACCTCAGCCTCCCAAATGCCCGGGATTACAGGCTGAGCCACCGAGCCCGGCTTGCAATTCTGCTTTTTGATATATATACAGAATAACTGAAAATCAGGGTCACAGAGAGATATTTGTACATTCATGTTCATAGAAACATTATTCACAATACTAAAAAATGGAAGCAACCCAAATGTCCACCGATGGATGAATGCTGCAACATGTGATATATACATATGGATTATTATTTAGCCTTAAAGAGGAAGGAAATTCGAGCATACATTACAACATGAGGACATTATACTAAATGAAATAAGCCAGTCTCTTTCTCTCTCTCTCTCTCTCTCTCTCTCTCACACACACACACACACACACACACACACACACACACACACACACATACAAATAGCACGTGATTCTACATAGATGAGGTACTTGTGGTATTCAGAATCATTCTACAAAAAGTAGAATGGAGGTTGCCAGGGGTTGGAGAGAGGGAGAAATAGAAATAGATGGTGTTAGTGTTTAATGAGAAGAGAATTTCAGTTTTACAAGATGAAAAGAGTTAAGCAGATGGGTGTTGGTGATGGTTGTACTTAATACCACTGAAGTACACACTTTTAAAATTTATGTGTATTTTATCCCAATAAAAAGTTAGAGAAAAAAAAAGAGTGGAGGGCAGCATGGCATGAGCTACCCATTTTTGCTGGTGCGAACAGAAGTGGAAGTCCTTTGACCCTGAGCTAGCAGCTGCTATCATGGCTTCCTGATTAATCAGGAAACTTCTGATTCTGACCATGGTAGTGGTATCCTGGATAGACCATTCCTGCATCATGATTTAAGAAATTTTTCTAAAGGGATTGGCAGTAGGTGGCCATACCTCATCAACAAGGGTACCTGGATATTGAACATTTGTATACCTAACCCTGAATTGTATCCCAAATCTTTAAAATAAAAAATTTAAAAAATAAAATGAGAGAAAGAAGAGATTTTTCTAGAAGATCAGTCTAAAATCTCTAAGCCATTTGATAACTCATAAAGCAAATTCCTTTCCGTTGACACAACCTAGAAGGTTTAACCCAATTAAACCTTAATTGCTGACTTTAGTGGTTGCAAGCAACAGACTCTCAAAGAAATGAGATTCCAAGATTGGTTAACTTGCCAGTCTGAACAAAAGGCAGCAAAGATTCTGCTAGCATCGTACTGGTGCACACTGGAACATACTGGAGATATCACCTATGGCTTAAATCATCACCTGGGGTTATATAGAATAAGAAGCTTCACAAAGACAAGATTTTGGTGGCTTAAAGAATGTAGTCATTATGGGAAAAATAAGGGATGCCTGGGTTGTTGTGTGTATGGGGGAGAGATTGGATTTTTCCATGATTTAGAATTTAAAGGAAAAAAAAGATAAAACGGGGTTTAAAGTTCTCTGCTCAGAGCATGGTCAGATAATCAGGGAATGTCTATAGTTGCCTGTAGGATGATCTTTTATTTTGTAGTTGCTGAACGAACAAAGCCAAAAAGTAAAACCAGAATCTGATCCAGAGTTGCTAAACTGCAAGGTAGGGTGGATTCATAGATTTAACAAATCTCTTATGTGAACATCAGGGCATTTAATGGAAAGAATGGGACCAGGAAAACTGAAATAGGCAGCGTCCTATGTTTCTGAGTACCCGGAAAGCCCCAATTTCAGTAAGTATTCCTTGAAAGTAGTAGCAAACCTGTTTCCTGTTTTGTGAGTCTGTTCCTTTTTGGCCTGAAAGCCCGGGAGATGACCTTGCCTGAGGGGATTAACTCACCAGGAAATGTCAATCTTCTCAACATGTTCTATATTCCGGCATTACCTGTGGATACATAACTAGCATCAGATTTCATGTGCTGGTGTGGTGGCAGACATAAAGTCAAAGCTGGAGGAAAAAGATTTACCCAACAAAAAGAATCACAGAATTTTGCTCATTTGCAATGGCAAAAACCTGGAAAATGTGCGGGAATCAATTCCAATGGCTCCAAACCTGTGAAGGAGAAGCATAATTTTAGATTGGGTTGAATATTTTGCATTGAGTGCACTTGCCAGAGATTTTGGGTTCAATCTGCTCACTTGAGCAGCTCGATGTGTTTGATAGAAATGTGGGTGCAGTGGCAGTCAATGCTTAAGTTATGATGCCAGGAATTTCTTAGGATAATATAGAGAAATGGATGTAAAGATAAGGAAACATTGGCGTGTATTTATCACATATAAATCACTCATCTGCACCTAATTTTGTCTAACAAGAAGGCCCAGAGGGCACCTCCTTCATTGAGACACTACTTTCATCAAGAAATACCTTGGAAAGGTTGAGTGCAATGACTCATGCCTGTAATCTCAGCACTTTAGGAGGCAGAGGCAAGAGGAATGCCTGAGCCCAGGATTTCAAGACCAGCCTGGGTAACTTGGCAAGACCTTGTCTCTATAGTAAATCAAAAAATTATCCGGGCATGGTGGTGCATGTCTGTAGTCCAGTTACTTGGAAGACTGAGGTGGAAGGATCTCCTGAGCCCAGGAGATGGAGGCCTTGGTGAGATATGAGCATGCCACCGCAATCTAGCCTGGGTGACAGAGTGAGACTCAAAACGAAACAAACAACAAAACAAAACAAAACAAAAAACAACTTGGAAAGCACCAGAGTGGTTGTCCTCTGCAAGCCAGACGATGGTAGCAGGAATGACTGCCAAAGAAAAGTACTCTGATTTCTATAGGGGCCTGGAGGCCCAGGTGGCAGAATGTAAGGAACAGCACAATGACAGGGCTCGAAGACAGAGGCAAAGTTACTGTAACAGACAGGAGAGCTTTTGCCATGATCAGAGGGTTTACCTGTTGTCAGGTCTTTAGCAGTGGCTAATTGATCAAGAGATTCCTGGAACTGAAAGAGATAAGCAATGATTATCATCTTCCTTAATCTGTGTAAACTAAACCAAGGCAAAAGTAAAATTCTAGGTGATCTGAGAAATTACAGCTGAGTTATAGCCCTGATATCAGTTCATAGACTCACGGCCTATAAATGATGGGGAAACCAGAAAGTCTTGAGGAAGTTCCCTATGATCGTGCTACAAGCATGTTCTACATGCGCATCTTCCTCCTAGTCTTCCACTTCAAAGGGCTTGTAGTTATCTCTCAGGAAAATGAACCACCCACATCTTTGGGGTATTATTGCACTCTAGCTAACGATAACTTTGGGGGACCCAGAATGCCACTGTGGTCCTCTAACTTTGAGGAGGTTTATGGGGATTGGAGAGTATACATGGGGGTCTGGTCTGTATTTGCTTCAGTGTGGATCCATTGGTGAATTGTTCTGTGGTTACTTTCCCAGTTTCCACGTGAATAGCTGGAATAGACATACTCATCAACATCTCCACGTTGGCTTCCTGACTCATGGAGTCAGGTTTTGAAGGGCAAGAGGAAACCTCTGTGCTAAGGATGTTGCCAAAGTAGTGAACCCAAAGCAATGCCACATGCCTGGGTGGGGTGGGGCGTGGGGGCGTTGTAGAGGTGGGGCTTTTTATCCATTTAAAAAGCCAGGGGTTATAAGTCTTATTGTATCCACCAGTTTCTCCACATCCCAATTAAGCTCTTACATCCTCACTGAGCTCTCCTCTTTGGCCAGTGAAAAGACAGACGTGTCTTGGGAATAACAGCAACAGGTTATCACAAACTCAGTGAGAGAGCGAGTGCAGTTGAAGCCACTATTTTATAAGTGGTTTATTTCTGGAAGCCATCCGGCACAGACTGGGACGCTGAATATACAGACTTCTCTACCAAGTTGACAAATGATTTGAAAAAAATACTCCAATAAGAAGAGACCACAGAAGCAGTTTCCTTTAAACTGGCAGGGCCAGCAATGAACTACATTAACTCTCTGGCTCTGTATGATCGATCATTCAGAGATTGGCAAACTTTTTCTGTAAAGGTCCAAATTATAAATATTTTATGTTTTGCAGGCCACATATGGTCTCTGTTGAAAATTATTTTTCTTCCTCTTTTATTCCCCCACAGTCCGATAAAGTAAAAACCATTTTAAGCTAGGCAGACTTACAAAAACAGGCTGCGGGCCAGATTTGACCTCCAGGTTATGGTTTGCTGACCCCTGATTTAGCTCATAGGGACCATGACCATCTAAACAGTTCACAGAACATCATACTTCTCCATTATTTTGACACAACTATGATTGTGGGACCTGGTGAGCAGACAATAGCCTGGTAAGACACTTTGATGTCAAAAATGGAAGATAAATCCTATGAAAATTCAGTGACCTGTCCAAGATGTATTAGCAACTTTTTAGAAAGTTGTTGCTAATTCTGGAGCTCAGAAGCAAGGAAAAACCCAGTCAGAAGAACTGGGCAAAGGTTCTAGGAAAAATGAACAATGTAGTATGTCTCGAAGCCGGTTCCTCCAGGCTTGTGTGACCGTTCTTAAATCCTTCCCATCAAGGACTTTGGGGACTGAGACATGTCAAATGGCTCAGCTTCAGGGAAAGGAGGAATGCAGTGGCCAGGAACCGGGGAACTTGATGAATTAGGTTCTGCAATATTGATTTTGAGCCTCCTCACCATAAGTTATTTAGATTAGGAGTACTGTCTGACACTGAGATAAAAGTCAATCAAATTTTGACTATAATTTTATTCTTCAGAAAAAGTCTACCCATAGATAATATAAAAATAGCTATTTTCTGAGGGAATGCAAAAGAAAGAAACATTCAGAGATTCCTGAAAACTATGTAATTGTGTAACTGTGCAAGTAGAAATGACTTTTCTTCTTTATACATTTTAGGAGTTTAAATTGGTCTGTGCATTATAAAAATTTAGCCTTTCGTCAATACTTGGATAAATAAACTGCAGTCTCCCTGGAATATAGATTATCAAGAGAAGGCAATCAAGCTGTGGTTTACTATTTCACGTAGTATGCTTTCTCTTTCAGAACTAATAAAAGCCACAACTTCATGTTTTATTATAAAAAGCAGAACAAAGACTTGGTAGTGTTTTTCTTATTTTAGAAAGACAAAGCTCGACAATGAGTAACATATTATGCATCTGACCTGAACAGTAAGAGATTTGACTTCCCTGTGCTATTTTGACTTAACTCCAGCTATAAGTGTGGTCTGTGGTGTTGGCAAGTACTTGAACCTCTCTGATTCCATGACCTTTAGTAGAAACATATTGCACTGCATGAGCATATGTTTTCATCAAAGGCAACTTAGATATTTGAATGTGCATTTGTTTCATTAAGGACCTCTTAGTAGTGCCTAATATTCCCTTCATGCTGAAATCCCCATATCACAGTTCTCTCCTCTCAGAAACAATGCTAGGTTGCCTTTTATAGTCTCTAGAAAAGCATGGACACCTGACCTGAGACTAGCCTGCCATGTGTAGGTCAGCAGCCTATGAGGCAGCTTGCTGCAAGAGGCTCTAATTTAATAGGAGAGATGTTAGTGACATTAATCTAATGCTATCCCTTGCAATGTAGACTGCAGAGAATGGAGAAGATCAGTTAGTGGGAAGAGGAGAAAGGTGGAATCTCTAAATAGAAGCAGACAATGAAAGATGCTGAGAAGTATTCATGACTAAAGGGAAAGATTCAGAAGAGAGCAAAATTGTGGTCCTGGGTGGCAGGTCTCCCAAGTTTTATTCATCTCTTCGCTCATAGTCCTCCAGTAGAAGGTGACCAGAACTCCAGTCTCGGCAATGCCAGCAACTTCTCTGACAGAACAAAATGAGAGATACAGAGAGAGGGGACCTACTACACAGGTCGAATACCAGAGTCCTAGTATTTCATATTTGCCCAGTGTGCTCATCAGCCTTTGAAGATCACTCCTTTAACAAACAAAGAAGAATAGTTGGAACTGGCATCTCACTTTATTTTTGGAAGCCTGGGGTTTTTTTTTTTTATCCAAAAAATGCTTATGCAATACACCCATTTGTTCTGGTTTGTAGAGTAGCCTCAACCAATCATCTTGTTCTGACGCCATGACTGGTTTTTCCTTATCCACCCTGGGAAGGAACAAAGTTACCAGGCTTGACTGAGATTCTGCGATTGGCTGAGTTTTACACTTCACAGATGGATGATGAGCACAGAAAGGAGTGGCAATGTCAGAAGAAAAAGAAAACAAAGAATAGGCGATTTCTTAGAACTTTTAAAGTATGACGTCCTTCCACATGGGGTAGTTGAGGGGTGTTATGGACTGAATGTGTGTCCCACCTTTTCCAAGATTCATCTGTTGAAGTCCTAGGTCCCAGTGCAATGGTATTAACAGATAAGGCCTGGGACCAGCAATAAGGTCATGAGCATGGTGTCCTTATGAATTAGATTATAAATGTATGAATTGTGTGTATGTGTATGTGTATACAAGGACATGTGTGGAATCACTTATTTTTTGAAATTTTTTGAAATTCCCAAAGTTATGAATGTCTCTTTATAAGAGACATCAAGAGACGATTACTTTGTCTAGGCTATGTGACGATATAATGAGAAGATGGCTATCTATGAACTAGAAAGACATGCTCACCAGACATGGAATCTGCCAGCACCTTGAACTTGGACTTTCTGTCTTTCAGAATTATGAGCAATACATGTCTGTTGTTTAAGCCACCCAGTCTATGGTCTTCTGCTACCGCATTCTGAGCTAAGATAAAAAGATGGAGCAGAGTAGGAATGCAGAGTAAGTGCTAGTTGGTTTGCCAACATGATGCAGACAGTACTTTCCATCCTTGAGAGAAATACCTTTGATCATGGGCTTCCTGCCTGGGGCCCAGTTCCCCAAAACCTTTTGAACCAGAAGAAGAGGCAAATCTACTTCCTCCCTTATCCACTATCCCTAACCACCAGTTCAAATTCTGTCTCCAATAAGCATAATCATCTTCAGAGATTTGATACGACTTAGAATGGAGACAACTCTTTTCATCATTGGATAGAGCTGCTTGCCTCCTCCCACTATTCTGGAACTCCCATTGTAAAATAGAATTCTGTTTGGCTTTACCATTGCAAAATCTACCCAAGTAGCTTTTCCCAAAGCATAAAACAACTTAACCACATGGCCAAGTTAAACCTCCATTTGGATAACTTGATAAAATGTCACAGTTTTAAAATAGTGGTGTTTCCCCTGCCTTCTGCTCACACTCACTCTGGCATACCCGATCCATCATGGTTTTAAAAAATTCTCAAGTCTACTCTCAGTGAGAGTTTTTGGACAAAACCAGAAAAGGCTAACTCAGATGGGGGTGGGGGTTAGTTTATTTTTACATTATAGAAAGCATAAAATGGATCACTTATTTGCTTTCATTATAACTTTCATGCAATTGAAATTCAGTCCTATAAAATGCTACTGCATTTTAGACCAAATAAAATGGTTGTCTTTTCACTTTGATACATTTCTTCAACTTTTTCCTTAGGTTTCAAATGATCCTATTTGCCCATAAGTGCTGTGTTACAAAGAAAGAACATTTTAAAGCTATCTATAAAGATTTCTCAGCTTTTACCTTAGAGGATATTGTGGTGTATTCTGTGTGAGAAGCTTATATTCTATTTACAAAGAAAAATATCTGTAACTATATTTTCCTGGAATATGCTGTAGAGACAAACACTCCAGTGTACATGAAAAAAGTTACTATGGAATTTCAAAAGTTTTCAAAAAGTTAGCGATTCCACCTGTACAAACACACACACACACACATTTGTGTAACACAGGATAATAGCTTTGAAGTATCCAAGATAAACATCCTTGTGGTAACTCAAAGCGAATCTTTCTCTTTACCTGCTTTGACATTATGGTCCCCCAAAAGGGATGCACAATTGCCACTAGAGAAAGAGCAGGATATGACAGTGGAGCCTTGGTGAATAGGGTAGGAAAGTAAAAAGCTGGGAGAGGGAGGAGAGAAAAGGCAGAAAACATGAACGAGAAAAAGGCCGGAGACTTTTGATTGTGCTTGTTCTCTCTCAGAGGTTGACAGGCAGTGGGAGAGGGCAGATACACCCTGGTACATTTCGAAGAGCCCCAAACATGACCAGCCTCAGCGATGTCCTGCCCTCGGCATGGTGATGTTAGAGCGCACTGGTAGAGAAAGGTGTCTGGATGGACGAGCCCCATAAGGTCCAGAGTTCCTGATGATGGAACGGAAAATGCACAAGTTCTGGGGAAACTGTGGATCCGAAGATGCCTCGGGATTGAGCCAACCCCCGTCTATGCAGGGAGTCCAAAACAGCTAAAGAAGACCCCGAGAACTGACTGGGAGATTTTCCAGCAAGTGTGGTGAGAGGTTCAGATAAGATCTAACTTGATTTTAAAATAAATATAAGATTGCCTGGACACCAAATTCTCAGAGTTTTCTGGAGTCGCTGCATCTGTTACATAAAGCTAAATAAAACGTTTCTCCTCTCTGGAGGAGCTTAAGACCCAAGGAAGGAGACAGATGGGTAAACAAATGCAGTTCAGCAAGCGATGCAACTGAGGTAAGTACACAGCACTAGGAAAGCAGGAAAGAGGATTAGCCGACTTTCTTCTCAGGGCAGATGATGTTCGAATCTGACCTGAAGAGTGTGATTTTCCCCGGGTGGACTTCACTCACCTCTGTGCTGGAATGCCTGCCAGTCACGGTCCCCGAGATCCTTCATCTACCAAATGCCACTTCCTCCATGAAGATTTTTTCCGATCCTTCCAAATAGATTTTGTTTCTCCTGCCTTCTAACTTTCACAGCACTTGGACTGACACTTATTGACACAGCATATCTCACTTCATCTTGTAGCTACTTGGTTACATGCTTTGTCCCTTCAACTAAATTATATGCTCATTCCTGTACCCTTTGTGTGTAGTACCAGACACTTGTTAACCTAAATAACAAACAGGGAGAGACTCTCTGGGAAAAAAAATTGCTCACTGTAGAGAGCAATGCAATGGGAATATTTGTGTCAGTGCAAACAATGTGTCTATTCAGGGAGGTAAAGGAAGACCAAGATTTTTATAGGAAAAATGATGATGACATAATTATTTTGAAATGATTATACTTGGCTACAAAGTTCTGGTAATGCCAGTGTGAGACTGAACAAGCAGTTACTGGACAGATGTCTTTGCAGAAGTATTTTTCTTATTATAAGATTGTGATGGCCTTTGTGCAAGGCTGTGGTTTTGTTTTTGTTGTTTTTGAGTTGGAGTCTCACTCGGTCACCCAGACTGGAGTGCAGTGGCCGCTCC
>NW_007248830.1:181558-184513 GCF_000164805.1 Carlito syrichta
AGTGGCCGCTCCCAGCCACCGCAGCCTTGATCTGCTGGGCTCCGGTGATCCTTCTGCCTCAGCCTTCCAGTAGCTGGAACTACAGGCGTGCGCTAACACGCCCAGCTGATTTTTTGATTTATTGTAGCGATGAGGTCTCACCAAGTTGCCCAGGCGGGTCTCGAATCCACGGTCTCAGGCAATCCTCTCACCTCAGCCTCCCAAAGGCGGGGGATTACAGGCTGAGCCACCGAGCCCGGCTAGGGCTCTGGTTTTTATAGAGTTTTTTGTGTTGGTTTTGTTGTCAAGCAGACCAGTGTGAGAAATCTCTTGTCATGGTTTTCCCAGCTTTGTTTGTCAGGGTTTTAAAACATTTTTTAACATTAGTGACTACATTTTGATGTTGTATTACGCACACCCAATAAGTGTAATGCTACAGTAAGTCAAATAGAAAATAAATAATAGAAGCTAGGCTTAGGAAAACCAATACTAAACCTACAAAATGATGACCATAAAGTCTGTGCCTTCTTCACCTCTTTATTCCCAGAGACAAGCACAATTTGTGACAAAGAGTAGACGCTCAGTGAATGCTTGTTACATTGAATTGATGATACAGACAAGAGAGTTGTAAGACAAACTGGGAGTTAGAAATGGTTCTGCAGAGAGTTTCCAGAACAGACTGGAAAATTCTCCTTCCATATGGCCCAGACTAGCTGGATTCTCCAGAATGGTGTTACTTTTCTCAAGTGCTGGCAAATATTTTTGTGGCAAACAAGGGGCTGTAAGTAGTGCTGAGATATCTAGCCTAGAACACATACATCCAAAGATTTTATGAGAAAACTCTGAACTTGCCTTTTCCACATCCCCCTTTTTCAATCTCGGCAAAAGGATATGGGTTAGGAAATTAGCACACAATGTACAGCCCATGAGGTCCTCACAGCGTGTCAGAGGATTCTCTAGGTGGTAGGTGCTATTATCCCCATTTCACAGATAAAGAAACAGAGACAAAGAAATGTTAAGGCCCTTGTCAAAAGTCTCACAGCTGGCAAATGGGAGCACCACAAATGGAGCCCTCATTTGTCTGATACTGAAGCACATATTTTGTCTGGGTGAACGAATAAAGTCTTGATGAAGAGAAATCTTTGGAAATACAAGTTTAACCGAGAGATCCACCTCAGACCAATTCTGATTTGCTCTTGGGATCAAAGTTGGTCTATTCCAGTCAAAATTAGGTCACCAGGAGATGGCAAAGCTGGATTGTATCAAGAAAAAGAGACCCAGGATGGTAATTTGACAAGATGATTAGGTGTAGCAAATTTTTTGGACATAGGAGGAGAAGGATATATTTATAAGTTTGCATGTGAAAGGTGAGGTAGAAACAGTGATGAACAAAATGCAACATAATATTCACAGAAGTACGCTTTCTTCTGGAAAGATCGATAGTGCCATCAATCTCCCTGATTACTACAAACATTTCTTAAAAGGTGTCTGATGTGTAGGTTTCTCTTCCATTTTATGCCACTAGTGACATAATTAGGCAATAAAAAAAATGCTTGATTGAAAATGGGGACAGCAAGAAAAACAGATAATTCAGATGTCTTATCTTCTGAAGAGTTCTGTTGTTTAAAAAGCTTTATATTTCTTGAAGTAAAGCAGCATAATACTGTCACCTTCGAACCCTCTAATTTTGAACATAGCTGTCTTTACCTAGCGATTGCCTATAATTTTTCTATTTATGATTTATTCTTTTTCTGATATTTACTAAACACAATCATTAAGCTATTGTGCTGTAACTCACAGACAGTAGTCCTTTAAAGGAAGTAAAATGTCAAACAGTGCATTAGTGGAGAATTATATATAACAGCAGGTATTTTGTAGTTAAAAATATTCTTCATATAACCATTTTTAAAGAACCAGATCCCCTAGGGCAAATATTCTTAATCTGGAATCATAGATGCTATTCAGGGGTATCTATGAGCTTCCTAAAAAGGCACTAAAAATGCAAGACATAAAAGGATATCAGTTAAGCCTTTAAACTTCAGGTGTAAAAAGTGGAACATCATTTTTCTACCATAAAATTAACTCAAGTTTATAAGCCCCTATTTGTATTCAGAAACAGTGAACTTAATTTAGTTTTCTTGTTATGTCCAGTAATCGAAACCAAGTCGCTCCTGGTTTAAAACATACCCAGTTTAAGTACCCCTCTTTTCTCCTTCTCCCTCACCTCTGGGATAGCTTGTTGGTCTGGGGGAGACTCATGACGCTGGGGACATGTCTGTGTGGTGACGGCCTCTTTTTGTCATTTTCTGAAGAGCTGATTTGACTTCTGTTCTCTGAGAGTGAGTAGAGCATGGTTTTGTTCTCCTGTGTAACCACTGGCCATTCTGAGGTTATTGTTGTGGCAACAGTGGTCGATAGACTGGCCACACCCTTTCCTTGGTTTTAATTTGGTTGCCCTCCCAGGTGGCCTTTTGGTGTTTTCTTATCCTGCTGGCTTTCTCTCCTAGCTTCTAGGCCTCCTCCAGCCCGCTGGAACCACAGCCCTTTCCTTATCACTTAGTTAACATAAAAAAGCCCTGGAATTCCTTGCTTTTTAGGATCTAGATAAGGCAAACTGCCATTTATATTTTTACTTTAAACCCTTGCCTTCTGGGTTGTTCTATCAAGACTGAGATTTTCAAAATACCACAACAAGAAAATTGAGTACACATTTCTTTACACTTGGGTCCTCTTTCCCTAAAAGGGAAATCTATATCCCTGAGGAGCTCAAGGGCCATCTAGTTCATAAAAACTTATTTTAAGTGTAGGTTGAAGCTTATTTTGAACGTATATTGAAACTTGTTTTTAAAACTCAGATGTATTTGCTTGCTTTCCTGCCCAAGCCCAGTAGTATACTTTTGGTAAACAAGTTCACATACCAAAAGAAAACCGTGGAGTCACGGTGCAGACCCTCTGGCCCCATTCCTGCTCCACTCC
>NW_007248830.1:184647-189663 GCF_000164805.1 Carlito syrichta
GTGTGATTTGCATCGGAGCTGGCTCTTTGGTGGTCTCTCGGATTCAGGATTCGGGTACAACAATCCCAACTTCACCCTCTGACTCTTTCTGAAGTTTGATGCAGAACACATCTGTAACAGGCCAAATTGTGTCCTCCCCAAATTTACATGTTGACGTCCTAACCCCTAGTACCTCAGAATGGGACTATATTTGGAGACCGGACCCTTAAAAGATGACTAAACTGAGACCATTAGGGCTGACCTTAATTCAATTTTGCTGGTGTCCTTAAAGGAAGAGAAAATTTGGACACTTGAAGAGACACCAGGGCTATACATGCACAGAAGAAAGACCACACAAGGACACAGCAAAGGTGGCACCTGCAGGCCAAGGAGAGAGGCTCGAGAAATCAAATCTGCTGACTCCTTGATCTGGGTCTTCCGACTTCAGGAACTGTGAGAAATACATTTCTGTTGCTTAAGCCACCCAATCTGTGGTGGTTTGTTACAGCCAACCCTAGCTGACTAATACAGATTCTTCCCTACTTTACAACTCTCTTTCCTCCTCTCCTCTGTGCACGTGCTCAATCTTCTTTTCCTGTCTACTGTTCATTTAGGCCTTATTCAGGGCAGGAGGGGATCAGGAAAGAGCTTGTTCCCTGGGTGCATAGATGGGCCCCAACACCAACACCAACCCATTTTTTGCTTTACGCTTACTGGATATTTTGTTCAAGAATCTGGAGACCATATTTCATTTACTCAAATACTCAAATAGCAACGATTGGGAAAAGACAAAAACAATGTGACGTTTAAAGTTTTAGATCTCAAATACATATGTCACATAATATTTCATGACAAACGTGCGTGTATGTGCTCATATTTTTCTGGGGAATAAGTCCACAGCTCTCTTTAAATTCTCAAATGGGTTTGAGATCACAAAAATGTTAACATTCACCAGTCTATTATATTTGAAATATGATTCATTTTCAAATATATGATTTACATACAATTTTGCAGACATAACAATTATGTAAAATGAGAGTGCAGAATGTTTATCTTCAATAAATGTAAAATTGTATGACATTCATTTGCTTTATTTAAAAAAAACTCTGATCTAATTTGCTATGAAAAAATAAGCCAAAGTAAACTATCTGTGAATGACTTGATTCCTTCCTCCTATTCGTTCAGTCCCAAGTCACGAGATCATAAAATCATACCACTACTTCTGCTGGGACAAGTCACCTTAGAGCACAACCAGCAGTAAGAGGCATTTGATTTCCCTTAATATTCAAATATGCACATGTTCACTTGTACACCATGGGGACCAACCTTTTGGCTTCCCTGGGGCCACATCCAGTAACCTTTTGGCTTCTCTGGGTTGCATCAAGTAAGGCAGTCTTGTCTTGGGCTGCACAGATGTTATATAATATACTTAGTGTATACATAATAAGACTTTTTAAAACATATTTTTTATTAAAAGGTTAGAAAAATGATAACAATGTAAAACCAGTGGGAAATTTGACCTTGCTTGTGTAAAACTAATCTATCAATATCTGGTTCGACAGAAGTGTTCTCAATTCTTAGTGAGTTTTTTTTTTATAATTAGTCACATAATTTTCACTTTCTTCTGAATACAAATAAAAAATCTATTTCCTACTATTTCTAGAATTGTATGATTATAAAGCATTTTGATATATGTTCTAATATTGTTAATGCTTTAAATTATATTTTTCTTTTCTTTTTTTATTTTAAAGATGTGGGGTATAATTCAGGGTTGGTTCTTAAGGTGCTCGTCAGAAATGTTTGTTCGAATTTTGCTCATAGTTGAAAATAGCTGCTCACAAATGTATGTGCTGCCAAAAAACAGTGTCACGAATAAGGCATGGTTGTGAACTTCAAAAATGGAACTACTCATGAGGTCATGAAGAAAATACATGCTAAAAAAAAACACATTATGTTAAAAGATTTTGTGGGGTCACATTACTAGCTGTCATGGGCTGCAGGTTGGACATGCCTACCTCAGATATTATTGCTAGGATTTCTCTCTTTCCTACCCTCTTTTGCCTTTTGTGCCAGTGTATGAAATGACCAAGAATAGGAGATATTAGTAGTTAGGAAAGTCCTGTACTGTGCCCTTATTTGGGGAATTGTTATTCTTTTTCTTCTACTTCAGCCCACCGCTAATATCCACGTGATTGCTATAGTAGCTGCTGTGAAAATGTAACTTGACCATCATCCCTGGCCATGGCTGTCAGCTGGGATTTGGTAGCTGTGACAATATGGCACTTCGTGGAGAATTTAGAACTGGCCTGTAAGTTATGATGTTTGAGAGTTGTTAGCAACTTAGTGCACACCAGAGAAGTAGAGAAAGTCAGTATATGTGGGGAGAGAGAAAGAAGGAGAGAGAAAGAATGGTGCAGGTAGTATTAGGGGAAGAAAAGGGAGAGAGAAGGTTCTAATGGCATGTCTCTGTTTCCAGCTATTCCTAACAGCCAGCTGCATTCCTGTTCTTGAGTTCCATAGGATAGGCCGGTACTTTTACAAAAATTTACCCTTTTTACTTAAGAAGGTCTAGTTCTTTCTTTTCTTTTTCTTCGAGTTGAACACTCACTCTATCATCATGACTCACTTCAGCCTCGACCATGGATCACTGTAGGTATGCGCCTCTGCCCTTGGCTAATTTTTTTATTTCTTGTAGAGATGGGGTCTTGCTATGTTGCCCAGGCTGGTCTTAGACTCTTGACCTCAAACAATCCCCTGATGTCAGCCCCCTAAAGTGCTGGGATTAGCGTGAACCATGGTGCCTGTTTCAAGTTCTTGTTTCTAACATCCCCCTTAACTTAAATGCACACACACACACACACGCATATACACACATACACACACACAAAATGATCTAAATGTATGAATAACAGAATTTAACTCTTGAAATGTTAAGGGTTTAAAAATGGGAATGAAAACAAGGACTTGCTTTACAAAGTCATCATTAACATGACTGATCAAAAAAAACAACTCTGTTGTGCTTGGTACTATTAATTTAAAAGAGACTTTGAATAGTGAAGCATCATAACAGTGTAGATATCATGTCATATCAATCTCACCTGAAATAAAAATCTCCGGGAACAATGGCTCTATGGAGAGAGTGTGAGTTGCTTTACTGCAAAGAAGGATGTGACACCGGTCTTGCAGGCTCTGGCTCGATTTTATTGCTTTAGACAGCAAGGTAACTACTGGGAATCACCTTTGGCTTCTGGCCCTGCAAAGATATTTCAAAAGGAAATGAAAAATATCTTGTCCTTCATTGGCAAATGGAGTTATGTTTGGGGGGCACAAGTGGCTACAAGTTCAAGGTTTGTGAGAGTGGATGCTGAATGAGTTTAATACACCAAAGAAGCATCTGAACCCTCCTGACTTATTCAAGGAAAAATTCACCAAATAACCAAAAAAGGTAAGCATCAGGCTGATTGATTGAATTTTTAAAATGCCATGTGATCATGCGGTACATGTATCTGATAGACTCCTGATTCATATTCTCATTCTCTCTCTCTCTCTCTCTCTCTCCCCTCGGAATTTAAGTTTGCTACAGGATGTGCACAAGTATGTCACATATTCTTCAAGCTCTCTAAACGAGCTTGGTCAACATGACCTATGTCTGGACTTTACACTAGGGTTTTCTGAGCATCTCGACTGAAGTGTTCATGTCCACAGAGTCAGTAATTACATCTATTTTGCAACTCTTTTACTTTATTTTATTTTTATTTTTGCAACTCTTTCTTTTTAGAGGAAACGCTTAATACTTCTGACACTGCTGAGGCAGTTTTCATAGACAAACACTTCCACTTAAAGTTAGAGGATAGATATGTTAACTATATTTTCAAGTTAGTGGCAAGGCTCTGGCACCGTAATATTACCATATTCTTTCAATCTTTCTGTATTTTAAGAAAAGCTTGGAAGTGTTACCCAGTGAGGAAGTTGTATCCTCTTTCCTGCAGATCTCTAGGAAGAGCATTTACCCATTGCTTGGAGATGGGTGTGTTACAGCAGTGCCCCTTGGAGGAAAATCTAACTTTGTGAGGGCTCTTCAAAGGTGGTCCGCATCCTGACAGGTGTGCATGACTACATCTCTCACCCTTATAGTTCTCTGCAGTCAGCTCACCTGGGAAGATGCCTGAGCATAGCAGAACATGAGAAGGAAAAGGAAGGGCTTCAGGAACTTGGCAGAGAATGGCCCATGTTGGTCATGAATTCGTTCTATAAACATTTATGCACACTACAGAATGTTGGGCCTTGTCCTCATCTCTGGGAGCAAAGCGATCAAAACGATACAAAAACCCAAATCATGAAACCCAAAGAACCCAAGTCCCTGCCTTCACTGCCAGAGCTTACAACGCTGTGGCAGTCAAATGTTCATGGAGTGAGCGGATGCCTAGATCAGGCAGCGACAGCAGGGGTGACAGCTGGGGGTCCACACAGCTTCCCGCTTTGTGAAACTGTTAAGCACTGACTTTTCCCAAATTGATTTCGCCATCCTGACTTTGGGGTCCTCGTCACTTTGCACGGCACGTGTCACACTTGTGCACAAGTACTCGTATCCGGCACAGCTTTAGGTACAATGTGCATTTCGAGCGTCCTTAGGAAGCAGAGAGGCCGAGGGTGCCTTTACGGGCTGGCTCTGGGCCCCCTTGCCTTTGAGCAGCTCCGTCAAAACCTTTCCGAGAGCACCGCCAGGTGGCACCTGTAAGGCACAGATGGGGCGAGTCCTTCGCCCCACACCCTGCAGCCCGGAATAACCAGGCTGCGTGCTTCCCCCCGTGGGCTTGTTGGCGAGGACGTGGGGGAGTTCTAGTCTCCGTCCAGACCGCGTGCTTACATACCCCCTCCTCCTGACACCGCGAACACGACGAGGGCGGATTTGTCCCCGCACATCTGGGCCACCCAAGGCATGTCACACGCTTGTTGGGAGCAACTCGGTCTCAGCCACCCGCCGCGACGTGGGGACTGGCGGGGGGTGGCCACCGACTGCTCTGAGCCGGAGGCCGA
>NW_007248830.1:190244-310936 GCF_000164805.1 Carlito syrichta
CCGGAGCCGGAGCCGGAGCCGGAGCCGGAGCCGGAGCCGGAGCCGGAGCCGGAGCCGGAGCCTGGGGGCGTCGCGGGAGCCTGGGGGAGCGCGGCCCGCGGCCCGCGCCCCGCGCCGCCGCCGCCGCCGCCTGTCGGTTTCCTCCGGGTTCTCAGCCCCGGGTGCTGAGGCTCCGGTCTATAAATAGCAGGTTACAGCTCCTGCTGGGCGCGCACACGCTCACACGCGAACGCAGGAAAGTCAGGCTAAAAGTGTCTGCTGCTGCCGCCGTCGCCCCCCACGCCGCCTCCGGGAGAGGTAAGGGCCCGCCTGGGACCCGAGGGCTCGGGGGCGGGGGCGGGGGGGTAGGGGCAGGGCGCGGTGGGCGAAGGTGGGCGATCTGGGAGGCAAGGGAGCGCGGCTGGGAGCGTGGCGGCACGTCCTGGAGGGGCAGCCTGTCTGTTTTGCATCAAGTTTCTCAGTCTCGCAGCCTCCACCGCCCCTTGCAGCCCTGTCGCCTACGGGGTGGGGTGTGCTGTCTCGCCCCGGCTGCCGGGGTCTCCCCTGTCACCGCGCCCGCCCTCGGCCCGCGTGCGCGCGTGTCCGCATTCGCACTCACATACACACGCTCTCCGGGCCCCCGGGTCACTCTGGGCTCCGGCCTCGCGGACCTGCCGAGGCTGCGCCCACCTGCGCTGTCCCCGAGAGACGCCGAGGTGGCCGGGGACTCGCTGTCATCCCCCAAGCCCCATCACAAGCTGCCGCCGCCGCCCGCCTCGCGGAAGTCATCTTTAAGGCGCAGAGGGGGTGGGTGGTGGGGAGTGAGGGTGACTTGACGTTGGGGGTCTCAGTTGCCCCGTTTCTCCCGGTTTTTTCCTCAAGAGCCCCCCTCCGCGATCCCCCGCGTTCTCAACAAACTCATCCTGGCAGGGAAGCTTGGCGTGTCTTGTCCCACGCCGAGGAGGTCTCTCGGAGACGTAGGAGAGCTAGGGCTTTGGGTGAGGGTGCGGGGTCGGCGGGGAGGTCATTGTTTGGAGTCTGAGAACTGTGCCGCAGACTCCTCCAGCTCTCTGGCACCTCTGGCGGGGCCCGGGGCCCGAGGAGGTCCAGGAGGCTGGTTCTTGAACGCATTTCCAGGCTCGTAGCTGGTACTCAGATGAGGATGCTGGAACTACACATACCTGGGTCTGCCCCTCTCCTTACCTCTGAATTCTTCTCCCTGTGGGGCAGTGGTTTCTGCCCCTGAGGACGCGATGGAGAGGGACCCAGCAGTTTCTGTTTGAGGACAAGAGGTTTCATAAGGGTGAGGATGCGCCCATTGATTCGGCTGCTGTGCAAAACTTACTGGCAAAACCCGGCAGGGTTTTCTATGACTCTTGTTGTAATGATATAGATTCGCTCCTTTGCCTCTTGTTTCTTCTCCCCAGCCAGGTTTCCTCTCTCTTTCTGAAATGTTATGTGAGGTCATTGCATTTTATGACTCCAGGTGTTCCATTTGGCATATCTCCTTCCTCTCCGTATGACAACTTGTTTATAAAGGTGTGGCTTCATAAAACAAGTCAAAGTGCAAAGACAGAGGAGACATTCCTTTTCTGTCCCCCGAGATGAGCAAGAGACATAGCCCTTTTTATAGGTGTACAACGGCATTTCAAAGGCTTTGCTTGTAAAAGGAATTTTCTTAATGAGTTCTGGACCAGAGATGGAAGTAATCTGACACATCGGGGGCAAGGAACTGTCAACAGTCGATGGTGTGTGAGCAGTTGAGGAAGGAGGGATCTGGGCAAGTGCGCATCGTCCGTTCATGTAGTATACACAGAGATGCGTTATTTCCTGTATGCATTAATGCACAGAAATGCATGCACATATGTGTTCCTTTGCAATATACTCCAGCAGTGCATTGATATGAATTGATCAACGGCTTTGTGATAAATACACAGGCATTGAAGGTTGAACCTCTTGGATTTGTGGTAATGTAAAATGCTCCTGCAGCGGACCGCCTTTTCAGTGTATTTCCTTAAAATGTGATTTAGAAGATTGTCCTTGAAAGGTTATGAAATGTGTGTGTGTGAAGAGAGGCTAGTTGCTCAGTATCATTAGGAAACATATTTACTGATGGAAATATGGTTTATTCCAGAAGAGTATTTTCTTTGGTTAGGCAAATCAATATTTATTTGTGATTAACTAATGACCATTTGGTATGTGCATATTTATAACTGCATTTTGCTTTGAACTGAAATGTATAAGAACAACCAAACCGGATGGGCCAAGTTTAGTCTTTTCCCTCCAACTATTTAAAGAATCATGCAAAGATATAGGCCAAAAATACTTTTAAATTGTTGGGTTTGAGCCTCACTTTGGGGCTGCAAGTTGATTGAATGACTTCATTTCTCATAAGTTTTTTTTTTTTTTTTGTCAAAATACTAAATGGCTCTAATATCACAGACTCATCAGTTAAATATGACTATAAAATAATGCTATTATATTTTAGTTGTATTATATAGAAAACCATGAAGCCTTGGGAAAAGCCATATATTTGTTCTAAATTGTACAAAATTTCTTTCTGAAACCTTGGCATATCTGATAGTAATGAAAATTTCCACATGGGTAGCAGAGTTAACTTTCACTACCTTGAAGCAAAACCAAAGAGAGCAATTCTCGGAGAAACAGAGAAAAAACTGCCAACTGATTTCATATCTCTTAGCAACTAAATGGGTGTCAATTTCCAGGTAAATATTTGACATTGGAGAAAAAAAGGTTTAAAAAATTATAGAATAATAGTTAGTGAGTAAAATGCTCACTGAATATCAATTACATTTTCTTATTTCATAGTGAGCAATGTCCAGTAGTACTAATAGTATCATACTTAATCTGTATGGGATAAGTTCTTGCTTTCATAACCATGAGGATTTTAATAGACAGAAATGCCCTGTTTTAAATAAACTCAAGTTGAACTTTTAGTGGAAAGCTGCATCAATCTCTTCTGTATCATGTAACTTTTCCAACATGTCCTATGCATCTTTCTACAGTCTTAAGGAATCTTCTCCATAGTCCATTTTGATACTACTTTTTAAAAATATTGAGTCAGAAATCATTGATTAGAGAGCTCCTTAGAGCCCACTCATAATCATGTATACCTCAATAATTAGGCTTAAGGAATGAGAGCATTAAATAAATAATTTTAGTTTAAATATTCATTTTTAGATAAATCCAAATGATGATGTTATGATTCAACTTTTGTGTGTGAGGTGCATGTAATCTTTGTGTTCTAAAACTTTGCATGCAGTATGCACCTTAAACTATTTAGGAACGTTTTAAGGAATTTTTCAGAGTCTCATGCACACTTATCATTTGAGTCAAGAAATGTTAGTTTATTCTCTTTATACATTTTCACTACCTTGTAGATTAATAGAAGCATTTAAAAGTGTTTATGAAGTTTTATGGATTATAACCATGCTCTGTGTGTGTATTATATATATATATAGATATATTTTATATCTGCAGTTGCACCAGAACCCAGAACTTTCCTATATAAGTCATGGTTGCATCTACTACCTTATTTCCTGGAAGTATCTTGTTATAGATGATATACCATAAGGTCAGTGGACTATTTAGGAGCTATAACTACAGATTGTTTTTGATTGGCTTTGCAATTTTACCAAACATTGGTTATCATGATGGATGGCATTCCAATGTGGTATGAGTTGAGTTTCAATATGGTTTCTTAAACGATGTTTTCCAAACTGAGTGTCTTGAGTTGCAATATTTTCTTCATTAGGCAGCCATGTGAACTAAGTCTCCTGGTTGTGTATCGAAGGCCTCAAAATAGCCCTATGCAGAACTAAGTGAAATAGACTTGGCAGTAATTTGGTTCAACTGATTCAAGAAAATCTTGAGAAGTTTTCCAAATCATGTGGCTTTGATTGGAGATGTCTTTGGGCTTTATCTAAGTTAATAATTTTCCAGGGATAGAGGCAACATCTTCCTTAAAAGGAGAGGTCCTATCTGTTTATCAGTCAATCCTTCTATTTATTTGTCTATTTTTCCTATCTATCTATCTATCTATCTATCTATCTATCTATCTATCTATCTATCTATCACCTATTTAGTCTATTATCTATCATCATCTAGCTATCATCTATTTTTACATGTCATTCTGGTTATGAAAACAAAGCAAGGCAACAAACCTAATGGTAAAATTACTCAACACTTTTCTCTGTTGTTTTCCAAGAATAGAAAAGTTTGTGGGTTATACAAACAGCTTTAATTGTCACGATGTTTTTGAATAATTGGAGTGACAACAGCAATGAAAAGTAACTCCCAAAGTCAAAAGGAAAACATAATTTTTGGAAATGTCCATATATCAGTTGCTTATGCTCGATCATTTATTTACAAATTTTAAAAAGCTTTAAAAGACAGCCTGAGATTTTATGTTTCTCAAAAGAAAGTGTGAGTTTTTTCCCCTTAATCTCCAGTATGATATAGAGTGTGTGTTTTAAAAAGTTAAGTAACAATGATTTAAAGGAAATTCTTTTGGTATTTTTCACCATGAAAAACTTAATTGACAGAAATATGAGCCTTTTTACTTTTACCTTAGTTCTGTAAGTAGTAGTTCTAAGTAGTTATAATGCATTAAGTAGATCAGACTTGGGAGACTACTATTCTAGAGTACTGTGAATCAAATGCAGTGTACTCCCTGACCATAGCAGAGACATTCACAGCCACCTTCTCTTTGGTCTTTCCAAAATGGTTCTTATTTCATTTTCGTGGGACTTTGCTTTCCTAGCCAAAAAAGATCAGAGATAAACTCCAGCCATCAGAACAACCAAAACACAAAAATTATTCAACATTGGGAACCAAAGTAGTACTAAAAGCCAATGGCATCTTGCGGTGAAGTTATAATCTATGGATGAGTGGAGTTTTAAAGTCTCAAAAAAGCTTTAAAGTATCATTAATGATAATTTAATATTCTATGATGCCCTTTTTAATATTCATGTGCCACCCTTGCTAGATAACCACATATTCCATTTAGAGATCAGCATACATCACATTCATAGAATGTGTTGCATAGTTGGTATACAGTATTTTAAAAAATCACCTTTTTTAAAAGGAGAAAACATTTCTTGTCTTCATTCACAAAACCTGCAAACCGTCTTTCTTTTTTTTATTAAGAAAAGAAAACATGTCTTTATTAACAAAACCTACAACTTTTTATATTTACTAATTTTTTTTTTTTTTGAGTTAGAGTCTCACTCTGCCCAGGTTGGAATGCATCAGCATGATCAGGGCTTCCTGCAGCCTCAACCTCCTGGTCTCAGGCTGTCCTTGCACTTCAGCCTTCTAAGTAGTTGGTACAACAGGTTTGTGCCACCATACTGGCTAATTTTTTGATTTATTTATTTTTTTGGTAGAGTTGAGGTCTTGCTGTGTTGCCCAGGCTGGTTTTGAACTCTTGGGCTCAAGCAAATCTTTTCTGCTTCTGAAAATGCTGGGATTACAGGCATGAGTCACTGTGCCCGGCCCTATATTTACCAATCTAATCAAATCTTTCTTAATTTAGGAGATGGGGATGATTTTATGGTATGTTTAATTTCATTTATTCCCAATAGCCTTCTTTGCTTGAAGAAATTATGAATGTATTATTTTAGCCCCATCTTTCTGGATAAATTTGCTTTAAAATAAAGCATTTTCACTTTCCTAAAGACATCCATTATGAATTTGGCATCAAAGAGACATTTAGCACTAGGTGGCAGTGTGCAATGCTTAGAAACCTTGAGTCATTTTAATTGCAATATATTCATTTTTAAGCTTTTCTTTTAAGCATAATTTATTTATATCATGAGTGAGTTAATAAAATTAAAGTCAACAGGCTTCTAAATCCTTCGTAGTATATTTAGAAGATCTGTTATTTGTCATACTTTAAAGATTTGATTGTAATATTTAATACTCTCTGCTTTTATGTGAGGTCTGCTTATGTGAGGCATTGTTAAGAATTAATTGAATTAAATATGCTAGAATTCTGCTTATGACTGGGTAAGAGAAAGATAAAGATAAAATTAAATGAACATGTTAGAAAAAACATATGGTCATTCTAAAATAGACATCGTATGAGCCATTTTCATTTTAATCCTAATCCTCTCATAACATCAACTGAGCAAATTCTTTTTTCTAGGAGTCAACGACAGTAATAATTATTATTTTTCTACTTCATGGTCCTTAGAACAATGCAACAAAACGGGCAAATTAACCTCACTGATGCTTCAGCAGATCACCCAGTGTCCCCTGTAATAGAGATGATCTGACCACCACAATGACCAAATTGAATCAGCCATGAAGCACTATAATTTGTTCGTTATTGTGACCACTGAAAGTTATCATTTCTTCTTGGTCAATCTGGATGTGGGGATGTAGCCATCCTTGTCTTTGATTGAATGATGACATTGTAGCCATAGCAAAGCTGATCAATTTGCTCCATCATTTTTGCACCAGAACAAGACCTCTGCATTGTCTCACCATCTCATTGGAACATCCTCAAGATCAATGTGGTAGACATTTCAGCCATGTTCACTGGATGTGGCTATTGTAAGAATGGAGGCCAAGAGGAAAAAAAGTTAATTGAAAAAATTAATCAACCTATACTGGTGTAATTAAAAAACACCTTTCTTTTTAAAAAAAAACCCTTTTAATAATGTAACATTTTCAAGATCAAAAATAGAATAGTACAATGAACTTCCATGTTCCCACCAGCCAGCTTAAATTATGGTCCAATCATGATTATTCTTGTTTCATCTATAATCCCACTTATTTTTTTCCCTCTTAGGAGTTTTTGGAAGCAAATCCTAGAAGTTACATCAAAGGAAGTAAACTTGTGAAGCAGTTACTTACAAATACAGGGATCATATGAAGGGAAGTTTAAAAATAATTGTTACAGTAAAAATACTATATATTTCATTAAAAATTCAGAAATCTAGACGTTAGGTAAGTTGAGGATTTGAATTTGTTTCTGAAAAATATGACAGATTTTATATCATTAAGGAATAGATTTCAGTTTACGTTCTATGTCATATTTTTTTTATATTACCAGAACTGTGCATTGATATTTCTTGAACTTATAAGGTAGTTGGTCCATGCTTGATAAACAAATGAATGAATTAGGTTTCTTAGATTAAAACAAATATCGACATCATACCTTTCCACCACAGTTCTGTTACATAAAATTTTACTTTTATAAACGGCAGACATTGTAGGTAAAACAGACCCTTGGAATGCAAGAACCTAGCTTTGCATGAGTCAAAATTCTACCATCCATCTTAAAGGTATATGGCATATGGTAATCTATAATTTTACTGAGGTGTGAATTTAAATCACACAGTTCTGGAGACTGACCTTTCAGTGAGTAATGGCCTGGAGCCACCCCCCCAGGTAACTTTATGCTCCGGCTGACACATTCCATCACTTTTTTGGGGCTAATTATCTGTGACAAGTGTGTTTGAGAATTTGAGGATTGGAGAAATGGTTTGATTGTCCCCTTTGAGAATGTCATGGATCTCCTGAAATATGCCCTTCAGTTTTGTGTAGAGTTGAAGTTTTTTTTTTTTTTTGAGTTGGAGTCTCACTCTGTCGCCCAGACTGGAGTGCAGTGGCTGCTCCTGGCCACTGCAGCCTCGACCTGCTGGGCTCCAGCGATCCTTCCGCCTCAGCTTTCCAAGTAGCCGGAATTAGAGGCGTGCTACCACACCCGGCTGATTTTTTGATTTATTGTAGAGATGAGGTCTCGCTGCCCAGGCGGGTCTCGAACCCGCGGACTCAGGCAATCCACTCACCTCAGCCTCCCAAAGGCGCGGGATTACAGGCTGAGCCACCTAGCCCGGCTGAGTTGAAGTTTTAAATGAATAGCATTTAAAAAAAATTGACAATAATCACTATGTATAAATCTTTGTGACATTATGTGTCTAAAAGCAAATATAATTCCATTGTAGAGAAAACAAGTAATTCGTATCTAAACGGTTTATATCATGCTTATAGGACGGTTTTTAAAAAACTTTTGTGTAATTTACTATAATATTTTTTTCCTGGACTATGTTTTAAAGACTACCTCTCAATTTATTCATGCTATTCACATTGCCATTTACATTTTATATTTTGGCTGGAAGTGAAGAATAATACATACTAAGAACAGTGTAATGAGAAAAAATCGATCCACTTGACTTCTACGTGATTTGAGATTTTTTCTTTCTATTTTTTCCCTACTCACTATTTTCCTGATTATAAATATAACAAATCTCTATTGAAAAAAAACGACAAGCAGAGAAAAGTCTAAAAAGACAGAAAAAAAAAAATCACCGAAAAACAATATTGTTAGCAGATCATCATATTTCTTTCTAGCATTTTCTTCTGTAAAAGTTGGAATTATAGTTTGTGTGCATGCGTCTGTGTGTGTGTGTGTGTGTGTGTGTGTGTGTGTGTGTGTGAAAAATGAGTGCCCTGCTTTTATTCACTCAGAATACTGTTTTTCAATTCAGTTGAGATGTTGATTGAGACCTACATTTGCCAGGTACTATGCTAGGCTCTGTTCCGGTTGACAGCAATGAATGGAAAAGAAAACTACTTTTCCCATGCCTGCAAACACTTCTTTGTGGGTACAGAGATCATTATCAATTGTTTAGCCATCCCTCTTAACAGATTTGAAGATTATTGGCAACTTTTTTGCTGTTAACACATTGTGATAAACGTTTTCTATATGACCTCATTTTCTGATATTCTTGTCTAGTGTTTTTGTTGCTTTTTATTTATTTGTTTTTGAGTTGGAGTCTTACTCCGTTGCCCAGACTGGAGTGTAGTGGCATGCTCCCAGCCACCCCAGTGTTGACCTGCTGGGTTCAGGTGATCCTTCTGCCTCACCTTTCCTAGTAGCTGGAACTACAGGCGTGTGCTACCACGCTCAGCTAATTTTTGATTTATTGTAGAGACAAGATCTCGCCAAGTTGCCCAGGCTGGTCTCGAACCCATGGGTTCAGGGAATCCACTTGCCTTGGCCTTCCAAAGTGCTGGGATTACAGGCTGAGTCACCGCACTCGACCTTTGTTGCTATTTTTATTTTTATTTTTTTGAGTTGGAGTCTCACTCTTGTCACCCAGGCTGGAGCACAGTGGCACACTCACGGCCACCTCAGCCTTGACCTGCTGGGCTCAGGAGATCCTTCCACCTTAGCCTTCCAAGTAGCTGGAATTACAGACACATGCCACCAAGCCCGGCTACTTTTTCTGTTTGTTTGTTTTGTGATTTATTGTAGAGATGTGGTCTCACCAAGTTGCCCAGGCTGGTCTTGAACCTCCGGGCTCAGGCAATCTTCTCACCTTGGCCTTCCAAAGTGCTGGGAATACAGGCTGAGTCACCACGCCCGACCCCTTCGTTGCTTTTTAAAGAAGTGATTCCTAGTTGTTGTATACTGGGTAAAGAGTATACATATTTTAAAGGTGCCTTATACATATTGCCAAATTGTTTTCCAGAAAACTTACATCCATTTCATTCTTTCTGGAAATGTATAAGTCATTTGCCATCCTCACTAGCCTCACAAATTTTTTTTTAAGTTTGTTAATTGGAAATGTGAAGGCGATTGTAATAGCAATAACAAAAGTCAACATTTATTGAGCATTTCCTACAGGCCTTTTGTTATACAAAACCTTTATCTATATTTTCTCTTTTATTCTTTATTCTAAAGGGAGAACAATATTATCATGCCTATTTTAAAGGTTAGAAAACTGATTTTTGAGAGGTTAACTGACTTACCCAAGGTCACACAACTGGTAAGTGGTAGAATTGGGTCTTGGGCCAAGATCAATTTTGTTTTAAAGTCTAGGCTTTAAAGAAGTACATTCTTCTACTATTGTCTGAGAGGCTGAACATTTTTGAAATGCTTATTTTCATTTGTACTTCATTTTTTTAAATGCTAATTTATATCTTCAGCCTGTCTGCATTTGAGACTTGGTTTTCTTTTTATTGATTTCTAAGTGTACTTTATGTATTAAGGATAACGACTTTTGTCATTTATGTTATGTATTTATCATCTGTCTATTTATCTATCAGTTTTTAAATTAAATTTTATCTTATCATAAAGATGTGGGGTACAAGTGAGGATTAACTAAATAAGGAGACTAGCATGCAGGTGAAGTTTGGGCTTCTAAATGGCCTTCATTCCTCCTGGCATAGGACCAGATACCCGTCTTGTTGTTACATGCCCCCCACCCTCCTCCCCTAGCAGTGCCCAGTAGCTGCTGATCCCTCCCTTATGCCAATGGGATGAATGTTTAAGGCCCACTTTTGAGTGAGAACATGTGGTATTCAGTTCTCTGTTACTGTGATCTGTCACTTAGTATGACGGTCTCCAACTCCATCCAGTTTGCTGAAAAGTCCACGATTTTGTTCTTCTTTATGACTGCATAATACTCCATCATGTATATGTACCATAGTTTCTTTATCAATGGGCTGTAGGGTTGGTTTTATGTTTTTGTCATTGTGAATAGTGAGGGAATACACATGTGTAAGCAGGTGTCTTTTATGTAGAATTTACGTTCCTCTGGGTATAGTCCCAGGGCAGGGATTCCAGGATTTTTTTTTTTTTTTTGAGTTGGAGTCTCACTCTGTCACCCAGACTGGAGTGCAGTGGCTGCTCCCAGCCATTGCATCCTCGACCTGCTGGGCTCCGGCGATCCTTCCGCCTCAGCCTTCCAAGTAGCCGGAATTACAGGCGCGCACTACCATGCCCGGCTGATTTTTTT
Source organism: Carlito syrichta (assembly GCF_000164805.1). Taxonomy (NCBI): domain Eukaryota; kingdom Metazoa; phylum Chordata; class Mammalia; order Primates; family Tarsiidae; genus Carlito; species Carlito syrichta. The sequence goes on from NW_007248830.1 coordinate 200,999, forward strand.
ATTTATTGTAGAGATGAGGTCTTGCTGCCCAGGCGGGTCTCGAACCCGCAGGCTCAGGCAATCCACTCACCTCAGCCTCCCAAAGGCGCGGGGTTACAGGCTGAGCCACTTCCAGAATTGTATGGAAGGTCAATTTTCAGTTCTTTTAGGAATTGCGGCACTGCTTTCTACAGAGGCTGAACTAGCTTGCACTCCAACCAACAGTGTAGAAACATTCCCTTTTCTTTACACCCATGCCAGTATCTGTTTTTGTTTTGTTTTGTTTTACTTATTAAGGATAGCCATCCTTTCTGGAGTTGAGTGGTATCTCACTGTAGTTTTGATTTGCATTTCTCTGATGGTTAGTGAGGCCGAGGATTTTTTCATGTGCTTGTTGGCTGCACATATGTCTTCATTTGAGAAATGTCTGTTCATATCCTTTGTGCATTTTTTAATGGAGTTATTTGTTTGTTTTTCCGTTCACTTCGTTTGAGTTCCTTGTAGATCCTTATGTTAGGCCTGTGTCAGATACATAACCGGCAAATATTTTTTCCCATTTTGTGGGTTGTCGTCCCACTTTCTTGAGGGTTTCTTTTTTTGTGCAAAAGCTTTTCAGTTTGATGAAATCCCACTTGTCTATCGTATCTTTTATGACATTCGCCCTTGGGGACTTGGTCAAGAATTTATTGCCTACTCCAGTGTGCATAAGGGTGTTTCCTACATTTTCCTCTAGGATTCTTATAGTTTGAGTTTTTGATTCCGGAATCTCTCCTGTTCCATTGGTCAATGTTCCTGTTCTTACACCAATACCACACCGTTTTGGTCTTTGAAAGGATAAGTAAGATTGATGAACCCTGGCCAGATTGAGTAAAAAAGAGAGAGAAAGTTCAAATATATACAATTAGCAATGCAAAAGGCTATGTCACAACTGACCCTGAAGGAAATTCAAAAGATTATCAGAGATGGCTAAAAACACCTGTATGCTAGTAAACCAGAAAACCTAAAGGAAATGGAAGACCTTCTGACATTACACAACCTCCCAAAGTTGAAACAAGAAGAAACAACAACCCAGGATATAAATCATTCACAAAACAGCAACCCAGGGAATCAATCAGTCATAAAACAACAACCCAGGACATCGACTCAGTCATAAAAAAATCTCCCCACCAAGAAAAGCCCTGGACCCAATGGCTTCCCAGTTGAATTCTACAAGACATACGAGGAGGAACAGATACCAATCTTATTGAAAATGTTCCAGGTAATCGAGAATGATGGAATTCTCCCATTTTATGAAGCCAGTGTCATATACAGACCTGGCAAAGACCCAACAAGGAAAGAGAATTACAGGCTAGTCTCTTTGAAGAACATAGACACAAAATTTCTCAACAAGATACTGGCAAATCAGATTCAATAACACATCTCAAGGATCTATCTATATTTAATATACAAAAGTTGAAAATGTGTTTGTGGTTAAGTTGAAGGTCATATTTCTTTCTTTTTTTTAATGTGTGTGTGTGTGTGTATGTGTGTGCATGTGTGTGTAGATAGTACTTTCTCACTCTCAGAACAGGTTTAAATTTGCCTAAATTGTTTTTCTCTTAAAATAATTTACATCTAATTCTTTAATGATTTTTTTCCTCTCTAGTCTGACTTTGTGTGTGTGTGTGTGTGTGTGTGTGTATGATGTGAGACAAAGTTTAAATTGATTTTCCTCTTAAGAATAGTTAAGAATTTTTCCTACAGTAGCTTTTGAATAATCCAGCTATGTCCCACTTTATTTGTGTTTCTATCATATCATGTTATATACTGTCTTATTCTGGAGGTACACACACACACACACACACACACACACACACACACACACACACACACACACACATGCACACACACACACACACTCCAACATTCTTATTTCGTGGGTTTCTGGCTCTGGTATACTGATTTACCTAGTGTCTGTCTGGACGTTTGTTAATATCACACAACCTTAAGTGTCATTGCTGTTTCCCTAATATCAGGTAGGACCTTCCTCTTTTTAATTTTCTCTGATGTGTCTGTGTGTGTGCACAAGTGTGCTTGTGTGTAGCTTTGAAGACATTCTCGCTGACAGTTCTTCCAGACTAATTTTAGAATACTTTTGTAAAGCTACCTCAAAATATTTTTAGATTTTAATTGAAGTTAGATTGAGTGAATAAATGAAATTGGAGAGAACTGGAAACTTTACAAGATTGTAGTCTTCTAATTCAGGAACCTGGTATATTTCTCAGTAAAGGTTTGATTTATGGGGACTTTCTATGCTATATGTAAGGACTCATGCTAGACATTAGTCATTTTGCCTAAATATTTTCCTTTCACTTGCCAAACTGACTGAGGAATTGTGTACCATGCTGTATGCACCATGGACTCCTATTATTACTTTCAGTCACTCATGCTCAATGTTTGGCCTAATGATATCTCTTTTCCCTCTAGGGAGGGACACGTGCAGCCTGAAAAACTCTTTCCTGTTACTAGACTACATCTGTGCTCTCAAGAGATATTTGCCTTATAATATTTTATTTAAATTAGCGTACGAAGATATATATGTCTAAGCTATGAATGGGAATAGTAGTTTAATTTCTTAAACAACTCACTAGTGAGGTGTCATAACGTGGTCCAAAACTATATATTACTTTGTATAACAACAAAATACAATACTGCAAACATTGCACAGTGTGATATTTTGTTTCCTGTTCCAAATCTGACAAAATTACCTCTAAAATAATCAATGTGGGCTCATTCCATTGAAGTGGCAAGGTTGGATACCTAGTTTGAAACTCTGGCTTATTTATTTCCTTATTGGAATCATGCAGGAAAAAAAGCTTGGCTTTTATTAACACGAGTCCTACAGATTTTCCTGAAACTGACATTTGTTTATGTCAGGTGAGTGGACCTTCCATCTGCTGATGTCCTGTCTCAGGAAGCTGTAAATAGACAAGCAGGAGAAGTACTGTGGGGAGGGTTCTTCAGGCTTACTTATCTGTTCCTCAATTCCAGTTATATTATTTCTAAGGGCAATTCTTCTGTGTGGTGGAATTGTGTGTGTATGTTATATATGAGCTACACGCACTGTGTGTGTGAAAGAACCGTTTTTCTCCCTGCCTAAAACTGCAAGGGCTTCCACATGGGTATTACCAAGTCAGATTCTACTAACACCCACTTTCCAAGTCATAGGCTAGATAATTGAACTCCACAACAAATAAAAACAGGTGAAGAGCTTATAATTTGCTTTTGTTAAGATTTTCTAATTACTATGCTAAAGTTTATAGGCTTCTTTTTGTTTGGATGCTTGAAGCAACAGCAACAATGCACTAGCAGTGATGGAAATCTCAAAGCCTCAAGAGAGTATTTCTTCCTCTTGTTTAAATTTTCCTGTCAGAATCTTTTGGGTGATGTGACACTGAGAAAGAGTGTGTGTGAGAGAAGAAGAGATCAGTGTAGATATTGAAAAACAAACAAACAAACAAACAAACAAATTGCAATGGGATTCTAAATCACACAGTATTTAACTTGGAATTCTAATGTATGCAGACATATCTCTATAGTATTTTCTGCTTCCAACACATTGGTCCACATGAACATTAATTACAATAAGAGATGATAGACAAAATTTTACCAAAAATACAGTCCTAGTTTGAGATGGCACCTTCAGGGACCATATTCTATTTTAAGATGACCAACATCTTGTTTTGCTTGGGACTGAGGAGGGACCTGGCCAAAGGATGGCTGGCCACCTTATCTCCACAAACATGGTTGAAAGTATAAGGAGTGGAATAGGTGGTAGTTTTCAAAAAACCTATTATAGTCAATAGAATGGAGAGACCGTTTTTGGTGTAGGAAAGTGTTACCTGAATATTCCACAAAAATATTGACCCCAGAGATGTTATAAAATCTGGACTCGTCCTTTGCTGGCAGAAACTGGATATTTTTTATTTATGTACTTATCCTTATTTGTTTATAATTTATTCCCTGAATACTTCCAAAGATGATGTGAGGGGACTTACAGTAAAACCACATATAAAGAGATTGAGTTTTTAGAGCAGTTCAATAATAATAATAATGTTAAAGATGTATTTTGGAGCGTGGCTAAAAGTAGCATGCCTTTAAAATTAAATTTGATATGTGAATACTAACCAGTGCAAAAGCTGAGGTGTTTTAGGTAGAAACATATATTGGGACATTCAGAATCACCGCTCAGATTCCCATGATTTTAGATAAAAAGGTAACAAGAATTTGGTGCTATAAAGTTTCCACCAGAAAGGTAGGGTGAGCTATTGAGAGGAGCCTGATAGAGAAGAGCTCTGGCCTCATCCAAATAGGAATGGTTGTTTTTGTTCACATGCATGTTTTTGATTCTGGCTCTGTACATCCTGTCATTAGACACAAATGTGTTGCATTGAACACATATTGCTTTTATTAAAAAAAGACCTGGCACTGATAAGCACCTGTAATCTGAGCACTTTAGGAGGCCAAGGCTGGAGAATTGCTTAAGACCAGGAATTTGAGTTCAGCCTCGGTAACTTAGCAAGACCCTGTTTCTAAAAAACAAAACAAAACAAAACAAAAGACTTGGGGCAAGCCTTTGTTCTTCCAAATCTAGACTATAGTGATTTTGGCAAAGTCATTGTATTCTACCTGAACCCTTTCCCCCCACTTAAGTAGAGAAAGTATCTCAGATTTGTGGTAAAAATTAAGTGGGATTGTCTGCAAAATAACTTATAAAATATACTAGAAATATACTATAACTTATAGAATATACTAGAAAAGTATAGTAATAATATCAACAGCCATTCATGTAATTATTATTCTGTTATATTCTTTTTTAAAATTTTTTATTTTTTAATTTTTTTTTAGTAGGAGTCTCACTCTGTCGCCCAAACTGGAGTGCAGTGGCACGTTCCTGGCCGCCGCAGCCTCGACCTGCTGGGCTCTGGCGATCCTTCCGCCTCAGCCTTCCAAGTAGCTGGAACTACAGGTGCCCAGCGAACTTTTTAAAAAATTTTTTATTTTTACTGTAGAGATGAGGTCTCTCCAAGTTGCCCGGGCGGGTCTCAAACCTGCGGGCTCAGGCAATCCACTCACCTCAGCCTCCCAAAGCATGGGATTACAGGCTGAGCCACCGAGCCCAGCTATTCTGTTATATTCTGTACTCCAAATGATCTTTTAGGACTCAATTACATCTTTAAATGTATCCAAGAAAAAGATATACATCTTGGATGGAATAGGTGGCTGAGTATATTTAATAGAGAGATATACTTATTCTAATTTAACCTCTAGTTAAAATGTTGAATTAAAAGTACAATCAATTCATTCCATGGGTGTCAAAAAAATTGCTACATTTTGTGTGGCCCCCACCTAGGGTTTCTAGAATAGATGGCAATAGCAAAAATATGTTTTTTAAAAATGAATTTCAACTGCTTTACGCAGAGCAGGGATAACAAACTTTAAAAAAAAAAAAATGAATTTAACTGTCTTTAGAAGGACTACATCTATTCACATGTCACAGTCTCCATCACTCCCTATTGTCTTATACTTTACTCATTTTACTTAGTGTCATTTGCCTAACCCCTGACGGCATTTGGATGACCATCATCAATAACTCAGAAAACAACAGATGCTGGAGAGGATGTGGCAAAAAGGCAACACTTCTACGCTGTTGGTGGGAGTGTAAACTAGTACAGCCTCCATGGAAAACAGTGTGACAGTTCCTAAAAGATTTAAAAATCAACCTCCCATGCGACCCTACATTCCCCATACTGGGAATATACCCGGAGGAACTCAAATCACTCTATGAAAAAGATGCCTGCACATACATGTTTATTGCAGCATTATTTACAATAGCAAAAACATGGAACTGGACCGTGCTGCCCATTGAAAGAGGACTGGATAAAAAAAATGTGGTATGTATACACAATGGAACAATATACAGCCATAAAGAAGGACACAACTTGGATGGATTTAGAGGCTATAATACTGAGTAAAACAAAGAATTGAGTGTCACATGTTTTCACTCATAAGTGGACCTTGAACAACTATCATAATGCTATAAGGAAGGGATTGGCAGTAGTGGGAAACTGCCAGGGGAGGGAGAGGACGGGACTGGCAGTAGTAGGCAACTGCCAGGGGAGGGGAGGGCACACCTCATCATCAAGGGTACCAGCATAATGAACATTTGGATACTTAACCCTGAATTGTACACCACATCTTTAAAATAAAAAAAAAATTTAAATATTGAAAGAAAGAAAAAACCAAATGACTTATGTATTTCTCAAACTATCCTTTATGTACATTATCATGTAAAGCAAGACTTCAGTACAATGTAAGCAATATGTACTTCAATGGTATGTTTTCTGACAGTGTTTTTGCTTGAATGTGCTTTATGGCTGCCTAGGGTCTAAAACTTGACTTAAAACAGATTGGTGGACTTGAAAATCTTTTGTGAAATTTAAGAACTTAATAAAAATTATCATGCGACTAGATAGTCATTTTGTATTTACAGATGGGGAAGGAAAAAAGGGTTATCTGTGGGCAAAGTCAGAACACATTTTGGAAAATGGTTCAGGGTCTATTCTAATGAGTTTTAAACCACAGTCTCCTTATTTATAAGCTGGTTCATTGACACTCACCTTACAGAGATGTTAAGAGGATTAAATACAATAAAAAGTGAAGCACACAGTGTCAGACTATATTAAATCTTCAGTGAATAGTCAGGCTTCAAGCTATTTTATTACCATGATTGATACTTTTTGTTATTATATGAATGAATGAGGAACTGAGATAATGAGTTACCTGCTGTAGTATTCTCTAAACTTTGACAGTAGAATTTTAAATAAAATCCCATTATTAAAGCAGTTCTAAAAAGTATGTTAGCATGAATGCATTTTGTAAGTTCATATTTTTAAAATATGCATATTGATAAGGTCAACCAATGAGATCAAGGAGACTCTGTTCTGAATACAAATATATAACATCTAGGCTTGTAGATTATAGTTGCACAGTCTATGGCCATACCACCCTGAATGGACCTGATCTCATCTTATAATAGTTGCACAATTATATCAACTCATAACCATCATGCAATTCAGTTTTTATTTATTTTATTTGGTGTCTTTGTCTTTTTATTTGATGTCTCTATTTGGTTTAGGTTTATTTGATATTTTAATTTTGTGTCTGTATTTAGTTTATGTGGTTTCTTTCTCTTGGCTGTAAATGACTTGAAGATGGGGAGGATAACTTGTTAATCACTGAGCCCAGTACCCAGTAGAATGCATGGCATATAGTAGGCCTCAATTTTTTTTTTGATAAGTGAATAAACAGCAGAGTGGGCCTCAAGTAAGAAAAATTGCTGTGTATGTTTTTTAGGACAGTTGGTAAGTGTTAGAGTTCAAAAAGGACAAGAAATGATAATAATAAAATAGCTGATCTAAAAATGATGACTTTTTGATTAGTAAAGTGTTTGCCATACCAGGGAATAATCTGGTATTTGGAAAGCCAGTGTGCTTATGTGTGCATGCACATGTTCTTTCTTGCATGTGGGCTTACTGGAGTTGGTGAGAGACAGAGTGAGGGACATGGGAACAGAACCAACGTTTGTGGAGGGCCTGCCGTGTGCATTTGCTAAACACATTGCCTTGAAAATGCTCTACCTGTCTGGAAGATTTTTGCCACATCAGAGCCTGTTAAAGTAGGACCAGTGAAACATGTGTCATATCCTGGCAGGTGGTCTGTGGAAAACAATTGCAAATTGTTTGCATGACTGTGGGGCCACCTTTTGTTCTTTTGAGGCTAATTTGTAGAATTCTTTACCACCCCTATCTTATCCATGAGAACCAGCAATAAAAGATTGAGGTTAATGGGGGGAAAGATTTGGGTAAACGGGATCTCACATACCTGCTCTATTTTGAAAAAGATAATAAGAGCTAACGTTTATTTGGTACTCTGAGTGCTTTCCTCAGGTTAACTCTTTTACTACCCTCCGTGGTGTAAGGCAGGTTCTGCTCTGACCCCCATTTACAGGTGAGGAAGCTGAGGCACAGAGAGAGGAGATATCTTATGCTTCAGATATACATCTAAACAGCGGTGGATCCGGTGTTCCCAGCAAATTCCCCTAACCACCCACCACTCAGGACGCTTCTTTGCAATCTGTCTCTTAGGATATTAGCAGTAGATGTGAGAAGGAGCCCTATCATCTTGTCTTGGTTGTTCAAGCCTAGGTATTCTTCACTTGAGCCTCAATTGATAAGAAAGGAAATAATTGCCTCCCTGGGGTGGCTTGATGACAGGGGCATGGTGGGCTTTGCCTTTTCTGGTTGTGAAGGGCAAAGGTGACTGATCTGTTCAGGGGAGCTAAAAGCAATTTAAGTATCTATAGACCCCTTTTGCCATTTATTTCCTCCTCAAGTTTGAAAATGATTTAGCTCAGACTGGATCAATCTGTTGAATATATACATAGTATCTGAAGATTCTATGATGATTATAAGCATAAAATTGCCCAGTAATTGGAAACCTTTAATCATATACTTTGAACATTCTAGCCCCTCCAAATTTTTATGGCCTAAAAAAAACACCATAGTTGGAAAGTAACATCTGCTGTGTTTTTCATGGGCGCTTTAGAATCTAATATGCTTCATTTACATGGTCATTTTATGTGCATTGGGCACACTTAAAAATTTTACTCGTCACTGAATTTTCTACTCAGAACATTCCACATAAGTAGAAATAAGTGTTAACCTCTGTCAAATCCACTGGTTAAAGCCATCTATGTAGTTGGCAGCTACATGTAGAAAAACCACTGTACATACTGAATTGTTTTTACCTCCTGCTGTCTTAGAAGATATGTCTTGAGCACAAAATATATTTTATTTTTAAGAAAAATTTGTTTACGCCGTATGGTACCAGTGCTGGTAAGGTTTATTTGTACCACAGCTACTTAGAGTGCAGATACCATGGGAATTTGTCTACACTGTAAGAACAATATATTTAGGAAAATATGATTACACCTTGGGTGATGACTCTTCATTAGGATAAGCATAGATTAAATCTCATTCTGTGAGGAATCTTCTATCTCTTAATGAAAGACTGTTGTGAACTAACGTTGCATGATCATTGCAGATTTAGTTGCTGATCTCTGTGGTGAAGTTCATTTGCAACTCACTCAACATAAAGGCTTAATCTTGGGAAGAGGAAAAAAAACAGCTTTTTGAAAAAAACCACGAGAGGAATTGGTGTTTTTAGCCTAATCATAATTCATTGAAAACACAAGGGGATATGTGTGTACTATGTTCTTTAAATTAATAGATAGTGAGGAATCTTTCTTCACCCTTGCGAATCCTTGTAGAAGACATTTGCAGAGGAATTACTGAAGCTGCTCCCCCATGGGGAGATTAATGTTTTAATATACAAAAGCAGACATGCCACAATTCTTTTGCTCAATGGCACTCTGAGCTGCACAATCGTGCTGCTTTATTTTCCCCTTATAGCCTGTTTTCCTAAAAACTTTTGTAGACTCAAATAGAGCCACTATAGCAGAGCCATATCTGGCCTGCACTTGAGAACTCTGCTATATGGAACTTCCAAGCAATGTGAAGATCTAGCTCTGGTGGAATAAAGATCTACATGACATGATTGAGATTCTCTTGCTCATCCAGAGTTTTTGAACTTACTATTTGATTTACTTGCTTTCAGGCTGGGTACTAGAAAATGGTGTGAGGGGAAGATGCTTGGACCCTCTTCCATCTTCATTTCCAGAACGAGTAGAAGCCAACATAGGCAGTTCCTTCAATAACCCACCATCCCATTCACTACATGCATATAGCTTGTCACTATTCTCTTCTTTCTGCTTGGCTAAACTCCATCCTGTTTCCTCCTGCAGCCTCAGGGATCGTTATGTGGCCACCATTCTCTGTCTCCTGTATCTTTACCTCTTCTTCTCTTCCACCTCCTTCCTTTGAGCAGTGAACATACTCAGGATTTTCACACATTGAAGACTAAAACTCCCTTTTCACTCTATCCTCCTCTCTAGCTACCCTCCTTTCTCCTCTAAGGCAGAGCCAAGGAACTTGTCAGAGATGGTCAACACTTCCTTTACCTGTCCATTTCATCACAGTCTGGACTCTACCGACACAGTTCCAATGAAACTGCTTGTGGCAGGATCACTAAGAGAGATTTTGCATGGTACATACAGATGCCCTTGTGTTTTCAGTGAATTATGATTAGGCTGAAAACATCAATCCCTCTTGTGTTTTTTCAAAAAGCGTTTTTGGTTTTCTTTTTCTCTTCCCAAGATGAACCCTCTTTGTTGAGTGAGCTGCAAATGAACTTCACCACAGAGATCAGCAAGTAAATCTGCAATGAGCATGCACATTCACAACAGTCTTCCACAAAGAGAGAAGATTCTTCATAGATTTTGTGTTGCATTTCATGTTGCTTGATCACCTGGCAGTGTCAGTGGCCAAAGCGTCTTCCTGTGGCTTTCTTCATGCTAAACTCTCCTTTTGTGAAATTTAATTTTTGAATATAAAAAAACTTGAATATATGAATGTATACATATATTCGCACATATACATATGTGTGTATATATACGCACATATACATATGTGTGTGTGTATATATATATGTATATATATATATAATGTCAGTATATTATAAGAAAAAACAAACATGCTTGTGCCCGTTCTACCCACATATACCCCTCACTTTGGCTGGACTTGCATTAAATCATTATAACAGTCTGAGTAGATTGACCTCTTGTGATGTTATGATCTTTATATCCATGAATACAAAGCATCTCTCTTTTCCTTAGTGTCTTTCAATACAGTTTAAACATTTGCTCTATCAAAGTCCTTTACTGGCCAGGCGTGGTGACTGAAGCCTGTAATCCCAGCACTTTGGGAGGCTGAGGTGAGGGGATTGCTTGAGCCCATGGGTTTGAGACCCGCCTGAGCAACTTGGTGAGACCTCATCTCTACAATAAATCAAAAAATTATCCGGGCTTGGTACTTGGAGGGCTGAGGCAGAAGGATCACTTGAGCCTGGCAGGCCGACGCTGGGGTGGCTGTGAGCATGCTACCACACTCCAGCCTAGATGATGGAATCAGATTCCAAAAAAAAAAAAAAAAAAATCCTTTGCATCCTGTATTATATTTTTTCTTAGCTACCTCATTTTTGTCGTTATTTAAAATGATACATTTTTAAAAAATTACATTTTCTAACTATTTGTCAATGGTATATGGAAATACTGTTGATTTAAATGTATTGATCTTATTAGCCACTTTACTAAATTCTCTGATTCTTTTTTTTCTGTAACTTTGCTGTTTTCTAAGTATAATATTTATTGTATTAAAAGTCTATTGCTAGTAAATGTTCTGGGTTTCTGTTTATCTTAAACTGCTTTGTGTGTAGCTTGCTATTGAATGATAATGTTATACAATTCCAACTTGACAGTTTTTCTCTCAGCACTCAAGATATTGCTCCACGGTTTTCTGGCTTCTATTGTTATGATTGAGAATTTTGCTGTCAGTGTAATTACCATTTCTTTGTAGCGGTCTATCTTTTCTTTCTGGTTAGGATAAAGGCCAACCACAAGGAAGAGTGCAGAAACTCGGAATAGCAACAACAGAACTCTCAGTGAGGGAGAGGTTCCTGGAAATGAGAAGAAGGGAGTGTTATGTAGAGCAGGCCACCTAGAGAGGAGCAGTGTCCTTCTGTCAAAAGACACAGCCAGCTTTGGGGACATCGTAGGGAAGAAGTCAAAGGTATAAACATCTGGACTCACTCTCCCTCCTCTCTCTCATCTCCCACCTGTGCTCCACATGGACTGAACTCCATCAGAAGCTAGGGGTCATGATATGATCGATATGTGACCCATACAGGTCTGCTTTCTGAGGGCAGATAGCATGGTGGAAGGGCTGAGAAGAGTGAATTGGGAAGGCTGAGTGTGAACGATCCAACCCGCTCTGTTTTCTTTCTTCTTCAAAGCTGTCTAGTCATTTTTGATACTTTTTCTCCTTTCTCAAATTTCAATTCAATATTTCTTTGGGCATCTCATGCATAGTTATTTATATTGTATTTACTGAGATTTTCAGTTGAGATTTTTCCCAACTCTCTATTGATGTTTACTTCTCACAGTCAGCTGGTGATTTTGACACACAGTTTGAGGACTTTTTGCAATGTTTTGGTCTAAGTCTGAAGTTTGATAGTTTTTGGTTGTTTCTGCTGACTCTTGCTCATGATAGCTTGTTTTCTTTGAGTCTATATTCGTTTTTCAGTGTGAGCACAGTTTTGGTTCAAATTAATCTGTTCTATTCTTAAGAGTCCTGTGTTGAGGATCCTTTCCTCCAAAGAGGATTTGCATTTGTTTTCGCAAGGTACCACGGACCTTCACCAGCCCTTTCTGTATAAGCAGTGTTGTTTAAACCCTGGACTCATGTAACAGATTGATTCTTTTATGGTGTGATCCAGTAAATCAGCTGCTTGTCTTATGGCCAGAGATGAGAGGCAGAGAGCTGGGAGAAAATGGGCTTATTCTGCAACCAGGTTAGAGGGAGACAGGTTGGGTTCATTACCAAAAACCTACTCATTCAGGCAGATTTTATATTCAATATTGATTGCTAAAACAGGCAATGTCTTATCTATCTTAACTATTGAATAACAGTGCTTATGTGCCCTGTGACCATTACTCAGAGTTCTTCAATCAGTGTTTAGTCTTCTCAGTACCTATTGACATAAACCAGTGTCCAGATTACATCAGTCTTGTTACCCTTTTAAGTTGCATGTTTCTTTAAACAATTCTGACCTGAGTCCTTTCTATTCATTATTATGATTCATTATTTATGTACAGTGAGTTCTGGATCACACAACACCTAATTAATGATTATACAGGACATAAATCTAAAATAAACACCCCAAGAAAGGGGTTTACATTTAAAGACATGAGTACGCTTTAGGGGTTTTAGGGAGTTTTGACTGAGTCCATCTCTTATCTCATGAAGGCTTCTTTAGCCTTATTTCTCCTACTTATTCTATCAGCAAGTGTCAACGTGCTAGATAAAACTGGTCTTCCAAATCAGTCGGGCAAGGCTGTACTAGGAGGGGAGAAGGGCTGTACCCTGAGGGTGGGAGTGAAGAAAATGTGCTCTTTTAAATTCAGGTGGCTTCTACATTTAGCCCAACTCAGCTACAAAAGAAAGCTTCCTAATACAAGTTTCTAAGTCTTTTCTAAATGGCTGTTATAATATAAGCAAAGTGACCTCTTTTCAGCCTGTAGCAATTCTACATGCGAAATTTCAGAAAAGGCTACCAATTTTTTTTTCTGATAAGAGCTATGATAGAGATAAAGAGATTTCCTCATCTGTTCCTTTTGTTGATAGATGGAAGTCTTCCAGTCTTTTATAGATGGTACTTCACTTTTGAGTCTTGCCATTCTATCTGGGGTACAGGTCATCTACTCATGTAACATAGGTCCAAGGCCTTAATATCTGTTCTTCTATAACTGGATCTTAAATTTCCCAAGGTCTAGTTTCCTGGCATTTGATATTTGTCCCACCCCTTCTTGATTTTTTGTGTATTTTAATTTGCCATTGAGGGTTTTAAAAATTTTTGGGGGTGACGGCAATTTATCTGAATTCTAGGACTTTGGTATGGAAGCAGATCATACATTTTCTTGTTCATTCATCCCTGGCATTGCCTTTTTCATTCTTTTCAATATTTCCCCCTGCTTATCCTTTAAATTTGGGATATTTCAGAGTTCCGTCCTGCTTTTCTCTTTCTGTATCATTTTCCACTTATAAAACATGTACACCTTTAATTCCTTCTTATTATTTTAATTCCACAACCTACCGTATTCTTTCTTTGGGCAAAGATTGGGTTACTATTTTTCACTAATATCTCCCTAGTGTTTAGCATAACATCTAGCACATAGTTAAGTGTCCAGTTTATTTATGTTAAATGAATGAGTGAATCAAATAGCATGTCTCGATAGAAAATGATTAGTTTGCTGTACTATCGGTGAGAGGGTTTGGAACAGCAACAACACTGTAATGGATAAATATTTTTATTTTACTTTAGTTTCCTAATGTTTGACTTTTTTTGGAGAAATATATTTGGGTTTGTCTCTACCTTCATGCTACAGGCAATGTTAAGTATTTTTACCCCTTCCTTAAAAATATGTGTTTGTTATGCACATGGGCAAGTGGAATTCTAAATGGCTTCAAATGGTGATGGCATTTTCCTCTCTACTCGGGGGATATTATTGCATCTCTTTTGGTGAATAGTAATAAATTACTACTGGCTTTTTTCCAATTAATATGAGGATCGTTTGGTTTGTGTGTAACTTTATTAAATTTGACAGTTGGACTTGAAGACTTTGCTTCAAATGGAGCAGATAAAATAAAATGAGCTTCTCCAAATATTCAGAGCATGCAACACCTGAATATATGAAAGAGTACTTTAAGTGCACAGAGAGAGAGAGGTAGGGTGAAATCTGACTTTATCACTACTGCATGACTCTAATGCCAACAGTAAGGGACTGGCTGGTGTGTATAAGATTCTTCCCACAAATGACAGTGTAAAGAACACCCTACTGCTATGTAGAGGTAAACCAAAGATTGACCCTCAAAATAAAGAGCTTGTGATTTTTCCAAGCAAGAGGTGACAGACCTTGAAAGCAAGAGACTATTAGACACAGTAAGACAGGTTCTGATTTCCATTTTACAGTGATGTTTCAAAAACAATAGTGGGAAATATTACTCTGGAAGTAATAGAGGCTACAGAAAGGTACCAGTAGGGCTTTGTGCGAAGAGTTTCTGCTACAATTTTTAGTAGCTGCAAAGGAAAAGCTGTTTCAACAATAGTGACAAGCTTCCAAGAACTTCTAAAGATGAAAATGGTTATTGTGCTTATCCTGGCTATTTTAAAGAGCTTGCTGGGTCGTTCATTCTTCCTGTGTGTCGGAAGCTGGAGAGTTGAGTTTATGAAGACAAAATTGTGAGAGTTCTTGTTAAAGTGAATGGAAACACAAGCTTACCTGGCTATAAGTTTTCACAGAGAAGCAACAGTTGAAAAGAATAGTATCTTGGTGAGGACACTGCAACCAGTTTACTAAAGAATCAAAACTTGTTCAGATGGGCAGATATTGTACATTTTTAAGATAGCTAAACGGAAAAATTTTTTGTTTTATTTTATTTTGGTTTGTGTTTGATTTTTTTTTTTTTTTTTAGTTGGAGTCTCTCTCTTATCACCCAGACTAGAGTGCAGTGGCATGCTCAAGGCCACTACAGCTTTGACCTGCTGTGCTCAGATGATCCTTCTGCATCAGCCTTCAGACTGGACTTACAGACGCACATCACCACGCCCATCCTTTTTTTTTTTCCCTTTATGGTGGAGACAAGGTCTCACCAAGTTGCCCAGGCTGGTCTTGAGCCCCCGGGCTCAGGTAATTCTCTTGCCTTGGCTTCCCAAAATGCTGGGATTGCAGGCTGAGCCACTGCACCTGGCCTGTGTTTGAGTTTTAAGAAGAAAATTTAGCACTAAGGGAACGAAAAAGGGGCCAGGGCTCAGTGCCTGTAGGACTCAGAGAGCTGGGGACACAGACAAGATCTCCAAGAGCAGATCTGAAGGACACTCATTTCTTAGGCAAGAGCCTGGAGCCAATGTGATTGATTCTTGTGAAATGTTGTCTTGAAATATAAGATATTCAAAATGCAGAAGTTGTCCTACGAAACTTAAAGTATATATTAACCTAATTTCCCTGTGCAGCCAAATAAATTTCCAAACTTAACTAAACCAACTCAAGCTCAGAGAGAGGATTTATCATGCTCAAATTTCGGCTGTCAGAGCTAGAAAAAAAAAA
This sequence comes from Carlito syrichta, assembly GCF_000164805.1. Classification (NCBI taxonomy): domain Eukaryota; kingdom Metazoa; phylum Chordata; class Mammalia; order Primates; family Tarsiidae; genus Carlito; species Carlito syrichta. Next base: position 216,858 of record NW_007248830.1, read on the forward strand.
GATGTCATCATTGTTTCTCATATATATGTATATTTCACAGATCAATTTGTTGAGTAACTTTCCCTCAAGCTATTTGCATCCAAATTACATTTGAGCCTGTCAGTGGAAATGGGACAACATAATTAAATTAAAAATAAGTAAGTGTTTAGAACAGGGCACATAAACAAAGGAACATGTGAAAAGAAGTTTTTATTTCTGTAAAAATAAGAGATAAGACAAAAGATTGCTGAGCTCTCTTCTAGTTGTACATTATATGTGACTCTCATACTCTACATTTTGTATTTTATTTCTTATTGCTTCATTGTTGTACCCTATAATATAGCCAGATAAGACTACTTGATTTTTCCCAAACACACCCCCTATTTGTTCTTATTTTATCCTTTCAGAATGCTCTTCTTTCCCGACTGTCTTTCAGAATTCTGCCAGTCCTACCCATAGGTTAGAGTCCAACTTAGGTCATATGCCAGCTTTTTCACAAAGCTGTCCCCAGATTTCCCAGTTAGAGATGCTCTCTCAGTGCTATGTGCAAAAGCACTTGTGACTCTAATACTTTTCAACTAAGAGTATAGTATTAGTTATACTATAAAGCTAATAGTATAGTTATTTGTTTACATGCTCACTCTTAGTACCTCTACTAGATTGTAAGTTTCTTGGGGTGAGGGATACTACTGGTGAATTCTCAATGATATTATAGCACATTGCTTTGTATATAATAGGCCCTTTTTATTTACACATTAACAGAAAGTTGAACAAAGAAAACAATTTTCTGGTAGATTAAAGCCTACCAGAGAAAGTTACGGTAAAATCTTTAACCTATGTAATACGTTTAGTGAAAATACTCAAATTTTGTGACCTAGAGTCTAAAGCAAGTGAATGGAAACTTTTCTTGACATCTCTACTTTCAGATATTGGTAAGTTAGACTATCAGTACTCATATTAAAGTAATCCTAATAACCACTTACCCTTTTCAAAAGGCCGTAAGGCTTCCAGAAATCAACAGAAAGAAAATAACCTATTACATTCACAAAATGCAAATAATTTGCCCTTTAAAATATGTCAAAAGGAACATGGCTACTAAAAATTCTGACGTGTACTTTAGCTCATCAAAGAGAACTAGCACACGAATCCAAGGTTGTAGTGCTATTAAACAAAATTGCCATCATTTTTTCTCTTCCAATATATTTCCAAGTTGAAATTTCTGGTGCTAAAATGGAAAAGACTTAAAAAAAGAAAAAGTCCTAGGCTGGATGCAGTGGCTGATGCCTGTATTTGCAGCACTTTGGGAGACCAAGGCAAGAGGATTGCCTGAGCCCAGGAGTTTGAGACCAGCCTGAGCAAAACGGTGAGAACTTGTCTCTACAAAAAAGAAAAAAAAAATATTAGCCAGGTGTAGTGGCATACCTGTAGTCCCAGCTACCTGGAAGGCTAAGGTGGAAGGATCCTCTGAGCCCCGCAGGTCTAGGCTGTGGTGGCCGTGAACGTGCCATTGCCCTCCAGCCTGGGCAACAAAGTGAGACTTAGACTAAAAAAAAAAAAAAAAGCAAAAAAGAAAAAGTCCTCATTACTTTGTCATTAAGACTATCTCCAAACCCAAAGACACAAAGACAAAGATTTCAACTTTGAACTATGTATTTTCAATTTACATGATTAAAATTAAAGGTTATTTTAGTCCTATACTCTTTTTTAACAAAGAAAGAATCTTCTTTATATTAAAAATTTCTTTGTATGAAGTAGAATAGTGTTGAGGTGATCAAACTGTCTTTTTGAGAAGGAAGCATTAAAACCTCGTATCTGAATAAAGGACTGGGGAAAGTGAATCAGAGTTGAGACTGCTATGACAGCTCATAAGCAAACAAATTCACTCTTCTGATATTGGGCAGAGAAACCTTCTGGACTGTGTCTTTGAAGGGGTGATTCATAAGAGCAAAGCCACAGTTCTTGGTGTCAGAGTTTGAGTTATGGTTAACTCTGAATTTTTTTTTTTTTTTTTTATGAGTTGGAGTCTCACTCTGTCGCACAGACTGGAGTGCAGTGGCCGCTCCCGGCCACCGCAGCCTTGACCTACTGGGCTCTGGCGATCCTTCGGCCTCGGCCTTCCAAGTAGCTGGAACTACAGGCGTGCACTACCACGCCCGGCTAATTTTTTGATTTATTGTAGAGATAAGGTCTCACCAAGTTGCCCAGGTGGGTCTCAAAGCCGCGGACTCAGGCAATTCACTCACCTCAGCCTCCTAAGGCACAGGATTACAGGCTGAGCCATCGAGCCCGGCTTAACTCTGAATTTTAAAGCAATTGCTTATTTAATTCAATAGGTTCAAGTCAACATTTAACAGCTACTCTTAGCTTGTTCTAGAGTGTTTTGAAACTAAGAGGGTTTAGAGTAAGGAAGGATGGTTTAGGAAAAGAGCCTAGAGGGTTGTGTTAGCCGGGTTACTTCAGAGAAACAGAATCATTAAAATATATGTATGTGTATATCTACATATGTTTCTCCATCTATGTACCTACATCTAGATATCTAGATACATAATAGGGGATTTATTATGGTAATTGACTCATGTGATTATGTAAGCTGAGAAGTCCTATGATCAGCCATCTGCAAGCTGGAGACTCAGGAAAGCTGGTGGTGTAATTCAGTCTGCGTCCCAAGGCCTGAGAACACGGGGGACCATGGTGTAAATCCCAGGGTCTGAAAGCCTGGGCTCTGATGCCCAAGGGCAGGAGAGGATGATGTCCTGGCTCAAGGAAAGAGAGAGTGAATTTGCCCTTCCTCTACTCTTTTGTTCCATTCAAGCCCTCAGAGGATTAGATGACACCCGACCACATTAGTGAGGGGAGATCTTCTTCATTCAGTCTACCAATTCAAATGCTGATCTCCATTTGTATACCTAATCCTGAATTGTACCCCACATCTTTAAAATAATAAATTAAAACAACAATAACAATAAAAACCAAATGCTAAGCTCTTCTGGAATTACCTTCAAAGACACACCCAGAAATAGTGTTTCCCAGCTACCTGGGTATCTCTTAGCCCTATTAAGTTGACATATGAAATTAACCATCACAAGGACTGACTCTTTTTGCTTGGCCTAATCTTTACTTTCTCACTGGCAATGCCAAGAGTAGGGGAAACAGCTTTATCTCAACACTATCTCTGCATCTGGAACAACCAAAAGTCCACTGTGTCCCAAAGACAGCACGATCTTTTGTGAATTCGTTTGCAGGGAGAGATCATTTGGAGGAAAAAATATTTAGCAATTTATATGACCTGTAGACAACAACAAAGCACTACAATCAGAAATGAATCTTTATCATTTAACATTATTGAGATGAATAGGAAGTCAATCTGTGCTTTTAAAAAGGCTACATAGTAAAGTTATGTCATCATCTTAACTGGATTGTTTTGGGAGTGAATATTCTTATACATATTATTAATATTATGTCTTATTTTATATCTTGTTTTTAATTCAAGTTAGAATAAACCCTTTTGAAAGCAGTATACATACTTAAAAATATATAAAGGGACAATGTCATCACTATATTATGGTGCTGCAAAAAGTTCACTCTCATTTGTATCCTGGGAAAAGCATTTTGAGAAACTGAGACATCAGCAGCTTTTGAATGAGAGAATACTTGAAAACTCTGTAGTGAAAACCAGGTAATCATTCGTTTCATTCACCAAATTCTTCTGGCACTCTGCCCTCTGACCTTCACAGAATTATACTTCCTAGCCCCTTATGGTTAGGTGGCCAAGTGATTAGCCTGATCAGTGACTTATGAGCAAAAATGGCATTTGTGTCAAGTCTTTACCAGTGTGCCACCCTCCAGAACTTTCATTTTCCCTTTGCTATGGGACATCTTTTGAGATGGTGACTGTTCCATCAACCCAGATTTAATAGTGGGAAATGCAGAGTATGTCCCGGAGCCAACCCACGGTAGTCATGTGTAGGGAATGAGAAAAAAACCTTTCTTGGAAGACAGGAAGATTTTGGAATTGTTTTTTAACATAGCACAAACTTGCCTATTGACTGATACAAAAGGAATTCTAAACTGTAGGACCAGGTTAGGAGACTATGTAAAAAAAAAGATAGAATGTCCACTGTTATTGTTGAAGGCATCTGAGTAGGTTTATTGAGTCCCAGAAGGCAGTTATACGGACTGCAAGTTAAGAACTGCCAGGTCCTTTAAGGTATAGTGCTTAAGCCATTATTTCCTCATCAATAAAGTGGGAGTGACCATCTTAGCACTTACCTCCTGAAATTGTCATGATTCAGTGCGAAAATGCCCTTAAAGTACTTCATACAGTGCTACATAATAAACAAACAATGGACTTTAGTTTTTATTTTTTTTAAATTTGTTATTACAGTTGTTAGGAATCTTGCAGTCTGCTAGTCAGACTTCCTAGCCAGTTGAGAAATCATTTTTGCAATATTTGTTGATAGGTAGCTGCTTAAAGTCTCCATGACAGGGAACTCACTTCCCTGTGAGGCAACTGGAAATTCTTCTGCATGTGGAGACGAAGGCCATATTCCCACAGCTTCCAACTATTGGTCCTCATCCTAGCCTTTAGGGACATGGAGTAAAATCTCATTTTCCGTTCACAGAACAGTGCTAATTCCTTTAGCCAGTCTTTAGATGATAAGACTTTCCTACACCCTTACTTCTTCTTTGATGTGTCAGCGACCCATTTACAATGTTTGTCCAGACTGAGTCACAGGACTGCTGTACACAGACACCTCTTGCAAAACAGTCAGACTGGTGTTTATTGAGGGTTCCCTCACCTGACAGGCTATGTTCTCTCCACAATTCTATGGGTCATTTTTGTTGTTATCGCCAATTTAGGTTTAAGAAACTGAGAAAAGTAAAAATGTATCATAATCACATTATTCTATATTTATTAATAAGATTGTTGAGGACCTAGAAGCATATATGTATATACCATAATAATAACTAGAAATTCATAGAGTAAACAAAGTAAAAGAAGATAAAATATATTAAAATAAGATGACATGGCTTTTGAAAAAGAAAATATATTAATAATAGTAAACTAATATGAATCATATACCCAATAAAATAATGTAGGAAAATTTCTATTATTATCATGTTTATTGGTAACTTTTTGGATTATTCTAAGCAACAAAGAAAGAACATTGTCCTCCAGAAAAGGTATAGCCATCTTGTGAGGTCATTTTAATTAAGGCAGTGTGTATTTCTAATATAATGTGTGAAAATAGAAAACTGACTAAAATATAAATCTAACTGCTCTGTGAGAGAGTAGTATATAAATCAGATAAATAAATTTACTCAAGAGAATTTAGGCTCAAGAGAATTCAATAAATACTATATCTTCAGTGAATTATTTTATAATGTTATTACTAAAAATGTGAATTAAAAATGAAAAGGCAATTGACCAAGTTCTCAAGAGGCATTAGTATTCCTAAGAGAAATAACTGACCAGACAGAAGCAAGCCTGCATATTGTGACAATAATTCACAGTTTGCTAATAAAATGCAGGAGACAGATTAAATTTTTAACCGACTATAACCAATATAAAGTTATAATAGAAATCATGAGAAAGAGACCTGTAAAAATCCATCTAATGCATAAGACTGACTTCATAAAACAAACAGAAAATTAAAATTAAAATAAAGACTCTGACTTAGCTAAATAAATTATTTCCTTAAGCTTTCAAAGTCAACTTTTCGACATTAAAAGATTAAAACCAAACAAAGAAAGGAAAATCAACCAACTATACATACAGAAAAGGAGCAAAAAAAAAAAAAAAAAGAAAAAGAAAAGAAGTGTTGCAATTCATTGCGATCACTGTTTGCATAAAGCATGCCCATTTTTTTCCTTAACATCAACACAGCATAGATGGGTAATGAACTGTTCGGTCAGTTACATAGGAAAAGTTTTTCTCTTGCATATCTTTGTAGTTCTAAGAACTTACTCAAACCTATTACATTCATGTGACCTTAAAATAAGATAGGGTTTTGTCTTAGTCTGTTTTGTGTTGTTATAAGGGAAAACTTGAGGCTGGGTAATTTACAAAGAAAAGAGATTTACTTGGCTCATGGATCGTCAGGCTGTACAAGACACATGGCACCAGCATCTGTTTCCGGTGAGGGTTTCAGGCTGCTTCCACTCATGGTAGGGGGCAAAGGGAAGCCAGTGTGTGTAGATCTCATGGCAAGAGAGGAAGCAAGAGAGAAAGGAAGCAAGACTACGGGGTAGAGGATGTGTTTTCCAGGCTCATTTTTTTTAAACAACCAGCTCTTGCAGACCTAATACCTAATAGAGTAAGAGCTCACTCCCATCAACCCCTCCAGGGAAGGCATTAAGCTATTCCTGAGGCATATACCTCTATGACCCCATTTGTTAGGCCCTACCTCTTAACTGGGATCAAATTTTAACATGAGGTTTGCAGAGACCAACATCCAAGCTATAGTGGATTTACTCCGATTTAAGTTAAGCCAACATAGTTTGGATTTTGAGTCTATAGCTTAACCTGGAGGTATACTGTTTCATGTTGGATTTTTAGAATTAGAGCCTGAAACAGGGGATTCAGATGCCATTATTTATTGAGGGAATGCTCTTCAGGAAGAGGATGTAAGAGAGGAGGTGATGCAGGCGAGGGAAGGGAGCCTGAGCAAAAATGTGGTTTCAGGTAAATTCTAGCCTTGGCTAGATGTAGATTCACTGTGAAAGCAAGGGTAGGAAATATGGAGGCATAAACCACACCACCCTTCTGGTTGTCAGCCAAAGGTGTCAATTAGTCATTGACTGTGAGCCATGTGTGTGTGTGCGCGTGTGTGTGTGTGTGCGTGTGTGTGTGTGTGTGTGTGTGTGTGTGTGTGTGTGTAAGTATTTGTGTGACTTCCTTGGTGATGTGGCCCCTGTCACCAGTGGCTCAGTAAAGGGAGATCTGGGCAGGGCATCAACACGATTTTCACCACAAGCACATTTTAATTTTGGTTTTACAAACTCACTATAGCCTTCAGAAATGCCTTTTTAATATACCTTTAGGCCTTTTGGTCTTTGAACTTGAAGTTGTTTATTAAAACTGCTAAAGCTGTTTGTTACTTTCATCAGAATATGCTCCTTCCTCAATTCTTGATCTTTCTTCTACTCCAGAGCATTTCTAGGTAGGCTGGGAATAAAGGTGTCTGGGTTACTCTTCCTTCTAAAGCAAATACCACAGAATAATCCCAGCATACACAATAGAAGGGAGATCTCCATTCCTCTGCAAAGATTCATCTTGAGTCTATGGGAACCAGGTGCTTTTCCAAATACTTGATATAGCAAATCCCCTATATATGAATGAGTTCTGTTCCAGGAGTGCATTCCCAAGTCCATTTTGTTCATAAGTTCAACAAAGTTAGCCTAGGTACCCAACTAACACAATTGGCTACATAGTACTGTACTGTAATATGTTTATAAAACTTTTCACACAAATAATACATATAAAACAAATATACAGCACTGTACAGTAAAGTACATAAAAGCACAACCACTTGTAGAGGATACTGGCACATGACAATGTATACCAGACTTGTGAACTCACTTACATGATTGGACATGTGAATTCATGTTCACAACTTTGAAAGTTCGCAACTTGAAGGTTGGTATGTAGGGGACTTACTGTATAAGACAGTAAACCAAATTGGTACCACTCTTTTTTTTTTTGAGTTGGAGTCTCACTCTGTCGCCCAGACTGGAGTGCAGTGGCCGCTGCCGGCCACCGCAGCCTCCACCTGCTGGGCTCCGGCGATCCTTCTGCCTCAGCCTTCCACGTAGCTGGAACTATAGGTGCGCGCTAACATACCCGGCTAATTTTTTTAAAATTTTATTGTAGAGATGAGGTCTCACCTGCCCAGGCAGGTCTCGAACCCACAGGCTCAGGCAATCCACTCACTTCAGCCTCCCAAAGGTGCAGGATGACAGGCTGAGCCACCGAGCCCAGCATGGTGCCATTCTTGTCCCCCTGCCATTCACACGCTAGTGGACCAGAAACTCATATGCAAATATAATATCAGCAGGAGGGATACACCATGGATTAAAACAAAGCAGGATGAAGCATTAAGGGATGTTGGGTGGTTGCTATTTTATTTAGACTAGTGAGGGGGCCCAGAGGCTCCCATGCAGAAACAATTGAGCAGTGTCTTACAGAGCTTTGGTGGGAGGGGGAGAAGAGAGTTCTAAGCAGCAAGTCCAGCACTCGAAAGTATATGAAGACAGCTGCTGACCACAGTGATAGGGGCAGGAGGTGAATTCCCTGGGGCTCACCTATCCATAAAGTATTTTTAATTGCTCATGTTGTATAAGTTTTATTTCTACACTGTCAATTAAATTGGCACATTAAGGACTTTGAAGCATACTATTGACTGTTCAAATTTTGATTCCTACGGAAATTGCAATTCTGCTAAAATGTAGCTTAGATATAATCGGAAACACACACACACACACACACACACACACACACACACACACACACTTAAATTGTCTTCCTTTTTTGTAGAAAAAACAAGCTCTGGAATAGTCTCTGAAAGAAAAAGCCATGGAGATTTTGCTTTGATAAAATGCCAGTACTGTAATGGCATCAAAGGTGCCCTCACGTTGTTTCTGGGAAAGCAGGCGTTTCTCAATGAAGGAGTTATGGTCTTTGAAGTTTGAATGATATCAGAGAGGAAATGAAAAACTGGCAAAGGAAGTGGCTTAGGATGGACTCTATGGCTATATGTAAACTGCGCATAGTTCAAGGTGTTCTCTCACTTTGCCATTCAATGCCAGCAGAAGCTGGTTTCTTGTCGTCCTTTCATTTTTTAATGTGATTAGAGTTCCATTTCCTTACTGTTTTTCACTACTTGATTTGTTTTCCTATCTTGTTGCTTTCTTGTTATATAGGCATTTCTCTCTCTCAATTTTTCTCTTTCCCTCCCTTTCACTCTCCATTTCTGGAGAGCTGGCTGTTAATTTTTCTAATTCAAGTGAAGGGAAAGCAGAATACCACCCAGATAAGTTTATCTCAGAAGCCCCAATTTCCTGGTGGTTTTTGTTGTTATTTTGGTTTCTTTTTTTTATGTCAAAATATGGTCGTCATAAAGTAGGTCTGGATGGTTTTATTTTTTATTTTTTTAGTCCAAATACATTCAGAATATAGAGTGGCGTGACATGATGATGGGAGAGACCCAAAAAATGTTAATGTTAAGTTATTTAAAACCGATTTAGTTCTATTTGAAAGCTGACTTCCTGGGTGACGTGCTGCCAGGGAGTTTTAATCCCTGGCTTCGTGGTTTGTGGTTTATGTGGGTTGGCACACTAAGCATTTAATCGTTAGTCACCATTCTTTTCTAAGGCCTGTTGTGGGGCCAAGGCATTATCGTCATCCTGTCACTCACCTGGACGTGCCCCTCAGAAGGGAGGTGAATGAGATCCATGAAAAGTGTGAAAGGGCTGGGGAATGTCTGATGCAGCTGCATGTTCAGAGATTAAAGCATCCATATACGGTGATTTTGTAAAGAACGAATAATTGAGGAAAAAGCAAGGGGAAGGAAGAGGCTGGACATAGGCTGCTTGCTTGTGTTTTGGAAACACATCAGGTCTGGGGCTGATCATTTCATTTCACACATCTTTAGTTTTATGTTGCTTTTTAGCCATGGCTGGAAACCTCACTAAAAAACTTTTATCCTGTAGTCAGAATGATCAAGCACCTTGTTACATGAACGAGTGCAATGTGAGGTGTAGGAACAGGCTTATCAGCAACTGAGGAAATAATTAAATCCCATTTCCTCCCCGATCCCCATCTTAATTGTTATGTGCTCTATAATTTTTGATCTAGGACAACCATTTTGATATGGAAGGATTGGTATGCATTGACATTTTAAAAAGTACTATTTACACGGAATCCATTCTTATAGAAATTCCTGTGTATGTATATATGCATGTATGTATGTATCTAGCCACCTGTATTAGTTTCCTAGAGCTGCTGTAACAAAGTGCCACAAAATTGATGATTGAGAACAAAAGAAATTTATTCTCTCACAGTCCTGGAGGCCAGAAGTCTGACATCAAGGTATTGGCAGGGCCATTCTCTCTTTGGAGGCTCTGGGGGTAGAGGTTCTTTCTTGTCACTCTCCTAGCTTCTGGTGGGTGCTAGCAATCCTTGACTTGTAACACATCATTTCAGTCTCTGGCTGTTATCACATGCTTTTCTCCCTGTGTGTATCTCTGTGTCACTGTTTTCTCTTTTTATAAGGGCAGCAGTCATTAGAACCCACCCTAGTTTAGTACGACCTCATCTTAACTTTACTAATTAAATCTGCAGAGACCCTATTCCCAAATAAGTTCACATTGTGAAGTCCTGGTAGACATGAAGTTTTGAGAGGCACTATTCTACCCAGTACACTCCTCCCCTACAAAATTCTAAGCTGATTTGAAAAATAGTACTATACCTATTTGTTTATCTATATATAGAGTGGTACTTGGCGCACAGTAGATGCTTAATCAATAGTTGTTAAATGACAGTTTTACTTTGAATATTCAAATATATTATAAAGAAAAAATGACTGGTACCTAAGAACATTTCTTTGAGGAAACAGTAATGGTCATTTACCATTACTGAATATGTGTTATATACATATGTATACGAGTGTGTGTGTATACATATATTCAGTAATCATAATGGTAAATCTGTATATATACATAAATATGTATACACATATATATATAGAGGTATATTTTTATATGACTTTCTGAAGAAATTAGGTGCCATGGACTATTGCTACTATTGGGTTTTTCAAGCTGGGAAATAATTTAAGCCTGTTGAAGATGACTAAGTATCTTATCTCACGAACTTCACTTTTTCTATGACAGAATGTTTAACATAAGGGCATGGAAAATATATAAGCATACTCAATTAAAAAAATTATTGCAATTTTTTTTTTGAGTTGGAATCATACTCTGTCACCTAGACTGGAGTGCAGTGGCACACTCACGGTCACCACAACCTCGACCTGCTGGTCTCAGGTGATCCTTCCACCTCAGCCTTCCAAGTAGCTGGAACTACTGGTGCATGTTACTACACCTGGCTAATTTTTGATTTATTGTAGAGATGAGCCTCACCAAATCGCCCAGGCTGGTCCTGAACCCCTGAGCTCAGGCAATTCTCACGTCTCGGCCTTCTTATTAATGAGATAATTTCTTATGCAGTGGAAATTAGCAACTTGAGTTAACCTGCTTTAATTTATTCTGATAAATCTCTCTTTCTCTCGATGTTACAACCCTTAAAGATTCAATTCTAGGGGCAGAGATACTTTCCCAAGAGAGCCAACCAGGAAGAGAAACAGAAGACATGCATTTCTTTTCTGTCATGGAGTCGGCCTGATCACTTTTCTAACATCAGTCTGTTGCCACAGAAACACTGGTGGGGACACAAATTTAGCATTATGACTTCACAATAGAAAGCAGACCTTTATTTTCTTTTGCTTCTTTACACAGTAGGTGGACAGATCTACTGTGAAAGGGAAAAAAAAGTATTTTGTTTGGCTACAGAGTGAGCAATTTGCAAAAGTGGAGATGAAATTTGTAACTACCTATGGGAGAAAAATGAGGTTTTCTGCAGTAATTTTTCACCTGCTCTTTAAGGCAGAGCATCTTTATTTTTGAAATATGCTTCTAAACAATGCACTTGATTTGTAATAAAGCAAAACTTGGAGAGAAGCTAATACATATAAAAATATATGTGGAATTTAGTTAATGTTTTGTCGAGCTTCTGTAATTTGTCTTCATAAAGTTAAAAATCGAATGACAACTAGATCTCTGTGGAAATACATAATTTGGGATATCAGAGTTGATTTTCTCAACACAGCTTATGTTTAATAGAATGAGTAGAATGAAAGGCCATTGTATTGTTAAACTGAAACATTTGAGGGGCACAATAGAGTTATAATTGTATAACTTTTGCTAAAGTAAGCTTTTAATTCTAGAACAGTTTGGTATTTAAAAAAAAAATTAAGGCTATGCAGAGTTTCCAGACACTCCACACCCAGTTTCCCCTATTAATAACATCTTACATTAGTATGGTACATTTGCTGCAATTAATGAACCAGTGTTGATACGTTGTTAACTACAGCCTATACTTTATACACTTTTCTTTAGTTCTTATCTAATGCTCTTTTGCTGTTCCAAAATCCCACCGAGTACATCACATTATAGTTTAGTTGTCGTGTATCCTTAGACTCCTCTTGGTGGGGATAGTTTCTCAGAATTTGCTTGTTCTTGATGACCTCAACAATTTTGAGGAATACTAGTCAGGTATATTGTGGGATGCCCCTTGACTGTAATTTGGTGTTTCTTCTGCTTCCACTGGGTTTATATGTTTTTGGAGGAAGACCGCATTCATCAATTGCCCTTCTCATCTAATCATATAGAGAGTACACATTATCCAAATGGCGACACTGTTGAGGTGAACCTTGATCACCTGATGTTTTTTGTCAGGTGTCTCCACTACAGCACTATGAAGATTACTCTCTCCCTTCCCTTTATCATATTGGACTCTTCTGGAAGGGAGTTGTTTTGCATAGCCCATACGTAAGAAGTACGGGGGATTTATGCTTCATCTCCTTGAGAGTAGAGTGCTTGCATGCATTGTTTGGACTCCTTCTGCATAGAGGATTTGTCTCTTCCATATTTATTCAATCATTTATTTATATCAGTATGGACTGACTCATGGATATTTATTTTATGCTTTGGGTTATAATTTAATACTGCTTTATGAATTTTGTTGCTCAAATAGTTCCAGCTTTGGCCATTAGGAACTCTTTCAGTTGGCTCCTGAGTCATTTGTATAGTTTTTAGGTCAGCCAAAATGATTTTTTTTTCTTTTTGAGTGGGGTCTCATTCTGTTGCCCAGGCTGGAGTACAGTGGCATGAGGGCGACTCACCTCAACCTTGAATTCCCGGCCTTAGCCTCTCGAGTAGCTGGGACTACATGCACTCACCACCACACCTGGCTAAGTTTTAAATTTTTTTTAGAAACGAGGCCTTGCTATGTTGCCCAGGCTGGTCTCAAACCCCTGGGCTCAGGAGACCCTTCCACCTTGGCCTCCCAAAGTGCTGGGATTACAGATGTGAGCCATTGCGCTCAGCCAAAATGAGTTTAAATAGTCCATGGCATCTCTTTCTCTTCCATACAATAACCCTGTAAAATAATTTTGGCAAAAAGCACAGATGACTTGGCTATGGTAGTAGTAGGTAGGTCAAACAGATAGTGGTATCTATTTTCTCTTTGCTTTCATTTTTATCTTAGCATTTGTTGGGAGCCGGCCACAGAGGCCCACTGAGCGTTAGGGATCAGGAAGGGCTGTTGACCCCGAGACCACTAGGATGCGTTTGGGAGATATTGACCCCATTTCCTCCCCCTTTCTACTCAGCACTAACCAGATTGAGCTCCTGTGAGCTCAAAACATAGAAACTCTGAGACCGGGACGAACACAAGCTAACTTTAGAAGCTCATTGCTCCCATCCTTCCACAAACTGCAGTTTTGGCTTTCACACAACTTATAATTCAAACTTGTGTCACATCTAGGAGCCTTAGTATTGGTCACAGGCTTCTGGGTCATGATCTTAGGATTTATTGAAGGTGTAAATTGTAGAATATAGTTTTAGATGACAGCCATTTTGTTGAAAGAATGCGGCTGGGTTACTTGCAGGTAGCCCACAGTGAACTTTGGACTGGGCCACATTCCAAACATTCTGGGATGGGCCACTTTCGTTTGTAAATACTTAAGCTTCTATAGAATTGTTTAACTTGGCATAAATCAATCAGCTTAGGATGAAAAAGGTTTATAGAATATATCAGTCACGGATTAGGTTATCCTTTGTTATGATATTTTAAGATTATCATATGAAAAGGGTTTAAAGGCAATCATTAATTAAGTTTTCATGGATTAAGGTTTCTGGTGGGTGGGGGATGCCCCTCCCACATCTGACTTTGTGCATAAAAGACCCGTTGTAATTCCCAATAATACACATCGCTTTTGCACTAGACCGGAGTCCAGTATCTTTCTTTCTCTCTCTCTCTCTCTTTCTCTTCTTCCCCCCAATTGCTGACACCGTCTCCACCTTTGGGGTACCCTGAACCCGGCTGGAGCTTGTCTCCGGCAAGCATTCTTAAAATTTATACTGTCTCGAGAAAAATAGACTTATGTTTTACAATTTATGTTAATATGTTTGCCAATTATTTCATGCTTTACATAGTTTTTCTTTATCCTCTGGGATGCTGGTAAAAAGGCTGGGGACGTGGGTGGAGAAGGAACCTTCCCACTCATTGCCTCCAGGCCTCTACTGACATTTTGTTTTTGCTTGAAGATGTTTTCCTTAAAATACAGTCTCTTCTGTAGAGATTGTATCTATAGAGGATGCATGATTCGTCTTTACCCCCTCACCTATTTTCTTACTATTTCTCCCCATATGTCTTTTGCATAGGAGTGAGGAATTGCCCTGATAGGACAAAGGCTATGTCTCATTCTCCAGCAACTGCCCACTAAGCACTTCTTTAGCATAAGCTGAAAGCACTCTTCCATCAGTTCATGTCAGGAGAAGGGGTTGAAACATTTTCTATGATTTGTTCAGGGGCAACTCCAAATTGGGTGCTATCTGATGATTTGGAGCAGAGTTTTTTTAGGGTTTGATTAGAGACACTGGTATCATGATTTTTTTAAATACACGAGTTCATTTTTATTTCTGTTTATGCCACATGTTTCACTTAATGTAAGCCACATGTTTAATTGGATGGGTCTTTAGTACTTTGAGTCTAAAGTGATGAATTTTCTTTTTTTTTAAACATATTTTTTATTTTGAAATTGTGGGATACAGTTAAGGGTTAGGTATACAAATATGCATCATTCAGGCACCCTTGTTGATAAGGGGTGTCCCCCTGTCCCCAGACAGATATTGACTACCATTAATCCCACCACCCTTACCCTCCCTATCCCCCTCATAGATTCCCACCACTGTTGATCCTTTTCCTTTAGTATTACGATAGATGTTCAAGGTTCACTTATGAGTGAGAACATGTGATTTTTAAAGTAGCTACCACTACATTTAATTGAGTACCAGAATTTCAGTCCAAAATATAAATACTGCCCAAAGACACAGGATGCAGCATAATAAAAGGAAGTGAGAGATAAGAGGTGAAGTTCCTCAGTTACTTTGTTGTTTTGTAGTGTATAAGGCACCAAGATATTGTAAATCATTGATTTAGTATTCATTTATTTTGTTGGTGGCGCTATGATCTTTTAAAATGAAACTTTTTATTAGCTTGGATCTATAATCTGTGTTATGAGAAAGCTTTGCCAGCTTCTTTTATGCGATATTGTTTATTTCTTTATCTTTTTATTGCCAGTGACAAGGCATAGAGCAAAGCTCAATTGAATAACACAAAACACCATTTCGTCGCATAGGAACACAAGGATAAAGGAAAGACAAGAAGAAATTGATATTAGGGAAGCATTGTATTATAGTTATTTACTGCATTTAACCCAACTGACTCCTGCAAGTAAACTCTGGGCTCTGTTCATCTAGAGATTTTTAGCTTCTTGTGATGACCAGAGAGGTTTATTCTGAAAGATCCATGGGCATTTCTTTGTTTATCTTTTATCAAATAAATGGTGAGCAGTGACAGAGCAGGTTGCTGTAAGAATGTCCTGAATAAGATATTAGTTTCCACTCTAAGGTGATATAATGTTTATGAAAGGGTTATAAGGTTGTAAGATCGCGTTATTTTTACTTATTATTGGCTTGGGATATGAGCAGTACATGTATGAGTCTCATTGCTGGGTTAAGGGAGAGTTTATATAGCACTAGAATGGAATGGAACAAGCTCCCTCTGCAATGAAACTGCTTTTAAGTTCCACATTCAACATTTTTTAGAAGTGAGCTCACAAGACCATGAGGAGAAGCTGAGGCAAGGCATATGGCATTAAATACCTGGATTGCCTTATGTTATGATTATAAATTTGATGTTGATCATAGTAAAGCCTTTTATTTTTTTGACATCTAAAGGGTAGATGAAAATCCCCCATCTGTGACTGGTAAGATGTTCCAGATGGGTGTTCTTCTAATAATTATAAAGGATTGTTGTGCTTTTACAAATACAACCTGTCAAATCCTCATAGATGAAGAAGGTGCAAATTCTTTGCATCTAGGACCTATGGATTCCAGAATTCTGTATTGCTCAAAAATATTTCACTCAAATCAGCCGTTCTGATGTCTTTCTACCTTATTTTTTAACCATATTTTGTTATATATATATAAGTATAAAATAAGGTCTGATTGTTTCTAGTTTTTCCTCTCTAGTAACTTAGAGATTGTTTAAACCCTTTAAGCATTTATGTTGTTTGCTTTAAATTCTGAACATTTATCATAATACTACATGGAAAAGATTGGCAAGGAGTGGGTTACTGCCACATGGGGGGGGGCACATAACACTAATAAGGCTACCTGATCCCAAACCAGATGAAATGAGGACCAATGGGAGGCCGAAACTTCACTTGTACGATGACTACTTATGTACCTCACCCCGAACTGTACCTTACATCTTTAAAATAAAAAATAAATACATAAATAAAAACCAGAAGGAATAGCAAGTACTCACATCTATTACCACATGTAGTAGAAGACCAACATGACAAGAATTTAGTGGAATTTATAAAACATCTCTATTTATTAAAATGGATAGTATTATAATATTATTTTTGAACTTGGCAGAGGGAAAAACAAAACCAAACCAAGAAATTTGATGATGAAGAGCCTGTCATGACCCGTAAAGCCAGAAGCAAGTGTAGTATCTCCATTTGAGAACCACAGTGACGAAGGGAGCACAGATTCCAGGCAGTGCAGGAGAGGTGCGGTCCCCAACCCTTTATTCATTGTCAAGGCTAAAATACTATGGGTATGTGGACGCGTGCATGCTGTTGGTTATATTGATTCCTGGAGGGCCTGCTGTCAAGGGAATATAGAGTTCAGCAAAGGAGCAGCCAATAAATACCAGAAGTTTAAATTTTTATCGCCGGGCTCGGTGGCTCAGCCGCAATCCCGCGTGTTTGGGAGGCTGAGGTGAGTGGATTGCCTGAGCCTGTGGGTTCGAGACCCACCTGGACAGCGAGACCTCATCTCTACAATAAATTAAAAAATCAGCCGGGCGTGGTAGCGCATGCCTGTAATTCCGGCTACTTGGAAGGCTGAGGCGGAAGGAACGCCGGAGTCCAGCAGGTCGAGGCTGCAGTGGCTGGAAGCGGCCACTGCACTTCAGTCTGGGCGACAGAGTGAGACTCCAACTCAAAAAAAAAAAAAAAATAAATAAATAAATAAAAATTAATTTTTATCAGGAAGCTCTCTCTCTCTCATTAGGTTTTATGCTGTTTGGAAGCAGGGATTGGGTAACTATTCATTTTCATATTTCCAGAAAATTCCCGTGATGCCCTATAGTTTGTAGGTTCTCAGTATTTTTTTTGTGTGAAATTGAATGATTGGCTTTGGATTTAGGAGGACTTGGGAAATGATAACTGATGATTGAGTATATATTTATTCAATCATTTAATCATTCTTTGCATAATATTTTGAAGCCTATTATGCATTAGCACCATGCATTTCTTTGAGGATATATTGGTAAACAAATATAGATAGATCTAGGCGCCCATCCACATGGAGTAAGAGGCTGATGAAAAAAAATAAATTGTTGTAAAATAATATTCAAACTATTAATAACCACATGGTCAGATGAGTTAATATATAAATCAGTGTACAAACAAAACATTTTAAAAGAATTATTTTCTAACTTAAAGTGGTGCACATCATAAGACTACTTACCAAGTGCTATACTTTGTAATGCAAATTGTTAGTCAAATCATTCTAACAATTTCCAAATCATCAGCTAATTTTTAGATAGTGTCGATGTGATAATTTTGTTTAGGGACTTTGTCAATGACTATTATGGCTCAATCTGAGTCATGACACAGCAAGTCACATCAGATCTTCCAATAACATTCTCAGTGAGCCTCCCCCAAGTCAGCACCACGTCCATGCAGGTGGCGGGTGGTTGGCATGAAGCCCTCAGGTCAGGACAGGATATGCACCCGGATGTCAGCAATTCCCTTATGGCCAGGGTTCAGGGAGACTGACCTGGTCCTTTGTCAGCAACACCTGCACCGATGTTGCCTGCCCTGCTATTAATACCCCTTCCTGCCTGCATTATGCTACTCTGAGGCATAATTAAACTGATGTATCTTTGTTGAATGGCAACTTGAGTGCAAGAGATGTTTCTTTGAGGCACGAGAATTAAGGGATCAGATCTAAGTTTAAGCAAAGGATACATACATATACACAATATCAACAAGATTTGGTCTTGGAAAATTTCCTTATTGACTTTGGGATTACAATATGTTAATAACAGTCTTACATATGACAGTACCAATAGTATGAGTTTAAAGCTTGCAGCTTAGTCAAATATATTTTGAGATGACAATAAAGCATCTGGGAGATTCCTCTTTGGAATTCAATAGATGTTCATTGAGGTAATTTTATGAAGCCACTGGTACAGTATTAAAAATGTTTATATGTATTAACTGTAGTCCCACAACTGAAATGTTAATCTCAGTAGATTACTTTTCGTACTTATGG
The DNA here is from genome assembly GCF_000164805.1 of Carlito syrichta. Taxonomy (NCBI): domain Eukaryota; kingdom Metazoa; phylum Chordata; class Mammalia; order Primates; family Tarsiidae; genus Carlito; species Carlito syrichta. The sequence continues at coordinate 235,533 of NW_007248830.1, forward strand.
CAGTAAATTACTTATATTCTGAATCAATGAATAAACAATGCTGATGGATCAAGGTGTGGTTCAGGATCATGGGTAAAAAGGTGAATACCACAAGAACAAAGGTACTAAATTCTCTGTGGGGACCTGGCACAATGGCTCACACCTGTAGTCCTAGCACTTTGGGAGGCCGATGTGGGAGAACTGCTTAAGCCCAGGAGTTTGAGACCAGCCTGGGCAATGTAGCAAGATCTGTCTCTACAAAAAATGAAAATCTTAGCCAGGCGTGGTGGCACATGCTTGCAGTCACAACTACTCAGGGGGCTGAGATGGAAGGATCACCTGAATCCAGGAAGTTGAGGCTGTGATGAAGTGTGATCATGCCACTGCACGCCAGTCTGGGTGGCAGAGTGAGACCCTGACTCAGAAAAAAAAGGTGTTTTTGTGTGGCAGCATAGTGAACAATTGGGAAGTATACTTTCCATTCTTTTGATTATTCTATAATTAAGTAATAAATAACAACATCATTGACACATGCTTTGATGATAAAGTTTCAAAATTTTTGGTAAAATACATAACAAAATTTACTATTTCAACTATCTTTAAGTGTACAATTCATTGACATTAAGTACATTCACATTGTTTTATGGCATGCTCATGGCCACTGCAGTAGCTAGAACTACAGATGCACACCAACCAATCTAGCTAATTTTTGTGATTTATACTGTAGAGATAAGGTCTCACCAAATTGCCCAGGCTGGTCTCGAAATCCTGGTCTCAGGCAAACCTCTTACCTCTGCCTCCCAAAGTGCTGCTGGGATTACAGGCTGAGTCACCACGCCCGGCTGAGAAATTCTTAAGACCAGGATCAGATTATATCATGTAGGTTTTTTTTTTTTTCCTTATACATGAAAAAAACCAATACTTTTTTATAGTCACTGACTACAGCTTGACAGTGTCATGTTGACCCAGGACACTCAGTCATAAGGAGGATACTGGGGAAGGGAGAGTATGAATAATTTATGCAACGTTCACCACTTTGAAATAAGCTCTAGCATATATTCTAGAATGGTCAAACAATTTCTTTGCATTTGAGTCAGTAATTTTTTTCATATGATGACAGAATATTATTAATAGTTTGTAAATGAATGTTCAGTCTGTGACTCTATCTTCAGTAGTCTACATTTATATCAAATGGGCAGGGCATGGTACCTATTACTGTAGAGGTACCTGGAAATGGGTAAGACATGAAATGTATCAAAGCATCAAGCATTTTTCTCGATTACAGTGTTGAAGGAGTGAGAGACTAATGGAACTCTGTATTGCTTCTTGGAACAGATGGACTTTTAGAAAGACCTGAGTTTTTTCAAAGAGTGGAATGAAAATAAATGACTAGGTATTAGGTCAGATTGCAACGTCAGGATTAAAATTTAGCACTGCTACATCCTCTGAAACATCTTATATTATATAAGTGAAAATTCAATATAATGAAATACAATTATGTTTTGGAATCTTATGTGTCAGACATCTTTTTTAAAAATGAAAATGCTGACCATTTTTCTTTTTATGCTTTATTAATATCAAAATTTATTCACCGTATGCAGGATCCCAGAATACCATTCATTGATAATCTATTTACTGATATGATTAATATGCTTATTAAGATGCTAAGTCATTTACATACAAAAATTTCTAAAAATAAGAAAGTAATATATTTTTCACTTATTAATCTGATTATTTGATTTTTGAGTATTGTATTTTAGGATATACAAATGCACAGATATTTGGAATGGCATTATTATTTTCTTAGGCACTGTCATTTCATTCGAAATGATATAAATGATTTTCATTCTAGAGTTCTTTGGCTTTTTCAAAAATCTTTACTGTTTAAAATAGTGGGTTGTATAGATAAATATCCTGATGACATTGAAAAATAAAACATTCTGAAGAAATTATTTCTTATGTGACACTTTCTGTTGGTGTTCTGATCATGAATTAGTTAAAAAACTATAAAGAATGACAATGATTTATGTTTGCATTGTCAAAGGCTACTACCATATAAACAGTCTCTGTTAAGTCCTAGTTCCACTGGCATGACTACTGCCACTTATACTCAGTTGTATTCTTATTAATTACGTATGCATAATTACTACCTAAAGTACAGTAGTCTGTTGTACTGAAAAAAAGATGGGTACAGTTGGGATTAGTAAATAAAAGTTTGTGTAGTGTTTTCTTCCTGACTGGATGATTCTTTGAGTCTTAAAACAGGTATTACAAATCTCCTGAGAGACTGCCCTGTGGATTTTCTTATGTATCTCTATCTGGCTTTCAACTTGAGAAGTCTCAGGGATTCTCTATATTTTTACTTAAAAATCTTCAAGCAAGAGTCCTAGGAAGTCTGACCTGTTGTGAGACCCTATTTGGTAATTATTTTCAGCATTTGTCATTTAGTAAAATGAAACAGTAAAAAGAACAACTGCTCTTCCCAAAGTAAGAATCTAGTCTGCAGGTAGATGGCTTGTTTGTGTGTATGTGTGTGCATGTATGTATTTCATTATGAAACTCAGTGAGTAACAGGACTCTTTTATTGGGGAAATAGCAAGAGTCCAGTAAAGTCTTTTATTTTAGGTGGTAATGGGAGATGATGGAACTTGGCACTTAAATATTTATAACAAAGTTGAAAAATCAAAACACTACCTGGGGTACCGTTACAGCCCACACACAGTCAAATGAATTCTAAATGACATAGAAGACAAATCTTGATTTTCAAATAACTCTAGTATAAATGTCAGCATATTTAGATAAAACATTACTCCAAAATGCTAGGGCAGCCCGAGTAAATTGATTCCTACACTATTTCATTCTGAGAGCTAAGGTATAGTCAGGAAAGAGCTAAGTGATATTTTAGGCCATCAGCTGAGTGTCACTCTAGGCAATTTCTTGTGCATGTGCTGAGTCAAATGCTTAGATGAATCCTAGGGAAACATCACTCTCATTGTATCTCAGTGGATGGATGTATTTTTGGTCTTGTCCCTTCCAATGTGTCTTCCACACTGCTAACCAGGTAAACACACGCATCTGGTCATGTGTTCTCCCTGCTGAAAGATATCCTGACTCCATATCACTCCAGAATGAAGTCTAAACTTTGAAGCATAAACTTTCCAGGTCCTTGATAATTTTATTATTGTCCTTTCCCTAGTATCTCCCTTTGCCCAGTGAATGCCAATTTTCATTTTAGCCACACACTGTTCTCCAAACTTATATGTGTATTACATTACACATTTATCACTTTGCACACGCAGTCTCGTCATCCTCTCGGAATATACTCTTCTCTGTTCCTAGTCTACCTTCAGAATTGATATCAGACATCACTTATTTTGGGAAGTTTCTTGATATCATTTTTTTTTTACCTCTTTACTTCCATAAGTAGCCCATATTTCATGCCTGCCTTGCAATATTTGCTGTCATCGAAGGCAGTGGCTCTGCTTAATAACCAAACTCAGTACTTGGTGTTTGTTGGAACACATTAAGTTGAATTCATGGTACTAACACTCTAGCTGCACAAACAAACAAAGAAAAAGTTATATAGAAAGGCAAAAAGCAAATGACAGCTCACTACAATACCACAACCATATATCATAGCATCATGCATGATTTTAACACCACAACCATGTATCATAGCATCATGCATGATTTTAACCCCACAACCATGTATCATAGCATCATGCATGATTTTTGCCAGAAGAACATGCTGAGAGGTAGCCACATTATGGGAATGGCAGTCCTTGAAAGGTGTGATTGCTGGTTCTATTTGAGCTCCAGAGGGACTTCGTGTTTGATTTTTCCTCTCTCTCCAACTTGTCTCTTAACATTTTATTCTGACATGTTATAGAGACAGATGTTTCTTTCTTTTAAAATGTATTTACATTTTTGAAGAGATAATACATACATATTATTGGATGTGTAAGATATAAAGAGGAATATCCTGTGAGAAGTCTCTTTCTGAATGCCGTCCCTCATTTTTCTAGTTCCTATTGGCTCTAAGAGTTGTAAAAGTGGTTTGTTTTTCTTGTACAAGCTACAACACACATATGTTTTTCTTTTCTTTTCTTCGATTTTTAAGCAAAGAAAATGGCATCCTTACTAATACTTCCACACTTTTGATTGTTTCACTTGACAATGCGATTGGGCCTTGGACAACACAGACGTTTGTATGCTATATGCATCACACGCTCTCTTATTACAATAAAGTAAGTTAGAAAAAGGAAATGTTATTAAGAAAATCATATAGAAGATAAGATATAGTTATTATTCATTAAGTGGAAATGTGTGATCAAAAAGTCCTTTTTTTCTCATCATTTTTCATGTTGAGTAAGCTGAAGAGGAAGGGGAAGAGGAGCTTGGTCTTGCTGTCTCAGGGATGGCAGAGGCAGAAGAAAACCTGTGTATAAGTGAACCCACGTTGAACGTCCTCTTCTATTCCAACTGTCCTCTTCTATTCTACTACCTCACTAAATCTCATGTTTATTTTTGTAGATTTTTGTTAGACTTTCTAACTGTAGTTGTATAATCCTCTTATCTACAAATAGTTACAGTTTATTCCATCCACTCGTTTTCTATTTATAATTTCATTCTATTTCTAACTGACTCCCCGAATATATCCCATAGAATGTTAAGTATTATAGTGATCGTGGGCGTCCTTTTACCTGACTGTAGTGGAAAGGCTCCAGTGTTTCCTCACCAAGAATGTTTTTGAAGTAAATCATGTTAAGCATTTAGCCATCACTTTCTATTTACTTATTTGTTGAATGGCTTTTTACTGTTTAAAGGGAATACATTGTGCCTTTTCTTCACATATATTATGTAATCATTCAGTCATTTATTTGAAAAACAATCAGTTGAAAATTGTGTGCCAGGTTCCACTGTAGGCATACAGAATACAACTGAACAAAACAGAGTCCTATCCACTTAGAGTTTATGGGAGAGAGACAATAAATGAAAACCATGCTGTATGAAATACTTTGAGTCAGTTCTAGATGGTGATATCAAAATGCTGTAGAAAGTGCTACAGAAAAAATAAAACATACATAGGGCAGGGAAAGGGAATCAGAAGTACAGAGTAGGAGAGTTGCAACTTAAGCAGGGTGGTCAGCACAAGCCTCACTGTGAAGGTGACATTTAAGCAAAACATTGAAGGAGATGAGGGATTTAACCCTGAAGATACTTGAGGGGAGGATTCTTGACCAAGGGTACAGCAGTGCATGAACTGCAAGTCAGGGATGTTTCTGGATTGTTTGAGAAGCCGTGGAGTGACCAGTGTGACTTAGAAGAGAGAATAAGACACAGAAGCAACAGTCGCCAGATTATATAAACCCTTCAGGCCACTGTAAAAATTGTTGGCATTTATTCTGAGTGAAATGGGAAGTCTTGGCTAGTTTTAGAGTAGAGAAGTGTCACAATCTGACTTCAACGTGAAAGTAATTTACTATAAATAGTATAAGCACATTTCCTAATACTATATGATCTTAGAATAAACCTTATGATGAACTACTTTTCATTTTGAAATATTGATAGAATATTGATGAAACAGTATTTGCTATTTTTTTTAAAATATAGCATAAGTGAAATTGGTCTGGAAGGTTTTTATTTTTGTTTTCACTGAGTAATCTTATTGAGAATTAATGTAAGTGTTTTTTTCACTTCAACAAATGAATTGAGAGCTTTCCCTAATTTTTCTGTTCTGTGTTTAAAGAGAATTAGAATTATCTGTTTGTGTGTATGTGTGTGTGTGTGTTTTAAAAGGTTTACTGGAATTCCTCTGGGAAACCAGAGACATGTTTCTTATCTCTATTCCTGCATGAAACCACAGAAGGGAAGTTACTTTGTAGAGTTCCGTCTGTGTAGTAGAATTTAAATATAAAGTGGTAGAGATGATTGTTTTATTGTCCCCCCTCTTTTATGGATAAATGTAAAGAAGAGTTTTTGTGAAATATATTTACTATGCAACAAGAAAATAAAGAACTAAAAATGATTTTACTGATAATTTTTATGTCAAATTCGATTGATAAAGGATTTGTTGAGCATTTACAACCTGATTATTAAATGAATACATTTTTGAAATTATACTATACCTGTTAACTAATAGACGGCTATTGCAAAAAAACCCAAAACACACCATTTTATTGCAGATCACACTTTTAAAAACTGGTTCTTGATCTTTCCTATCTTACTTCCTACCAGTTATTATATTCAGGTTTATTATTTTGCACAGAGGGTACAAAATAGTCAATATTATTTTTAAAATTATCATTTATTTTAAAACAGAAGCTGAAAGAGGAGAAAGAAACTTCCAGGCTCAGAGCCAGAGGCTCTCAGCCTGAATAGGCTGAGTGAGTTGACATCTTGGCCCATGCTTTCAAGACATCTTCCATATCAGTTTAGTAGGTGAGCTCTTTGAAGAAAATCCTGGAACCAACTGAGATGCTCTTAGCTTCAAGAAGCAGAATTCCTGACTGAATGTGGAATAAATAGTGGGGAATTATTTATCTTGCATAACAAGTGAGAAGGTAGGTGCTTCCAGGATTGGTTCAGCAACTCCACAACTTCAGACCTCTGAGAAGGCTTCTTTGTGAATCTGTGATTTCTTTTGACCGTCTCTAGTCTCATAATGTGGTTGCCAAAATAGCAAGCATGACCTCATCAATTCTCAAATTCAGGAAGAAAAAGATAAGATTTTCTTCATACATATTTTTTCTCTTTTATCAAAAAGAAAGTCTTTGCCAGATATATCTCCGAAGGATGTGAATACGTCAAATGCCTACCAAACGTTTTCTGACAAAAGGAAACAGGGTTACTACAACTGTCATGTACCAAACATGATTCATTCCCTGGGGTTTGGCCTATTACTGTCCAAAACCCGAACCAAAGTAAAATCCCTGTTGAAAAGAAGAAAGAGAATGTTTTCTAGGTAGGTATTTGAGTGTTTGTCTCAATACTTGAAGGCCAAACCCTAGTGATCTTTGTAAGGAAAGGATAGGATCATCTGTGATCCTTTCATTTCCATATTCTCACATCCACAAGTTACTATGTTCTACCAATGATTCTCCTGCTTCGCAGCAGGGTCTGTATTAACCTGTGTGTCAATGACACCTAAGTCAATTTCTTCAGCCAATCTCTCTCTCCTGAGATCCACATTAATGTATTTATCTAACTATGGGGTATTTGCCACTTGAATGTCTCATAATTATATATATATATGACTCAACAGGTCCACAACTGAATTTGTTGTCTTTTAATCCATCTTGCTCCTCCTGTTGAATTTCTTACCTCAGAAAATGGCTCCATATCTTCCCAGCTAAGCCCAAAACCTGGGAGTCGCTCTGCCTTCTCCATCAAAACTCATACGCAATCACTGAATTTCTGATTTTTACCTTCTAAATCTCTCTTTGGTTCCTTCTTATAGTCATCTGAACTAGTTTGCTTGGGATGCCATAACAAAAGGCCATAGACTGTGTGGCTTAAAGAGCACAGACTTTTTTCTCACAGTTCTGAAGGCTGGAAGTCTTCAAGGAGTTGATGGGTTTGCTTCCTGTGGCCTCTCCTTGACTTGAAGATACCACCCTCTTGCTATGTCCTCATAGGGTCTTTTCTCTGTGTATGCACAACCCTAGTGTCTCTTTGTGTGTCTAAATTTCCTCTTCTTACAAGGTCATCAGTAAGATTAGATTAGGGCCTGCCTTAATGACCTCATTTTAACCTAATTATGTTTTTGTTTTTGGGTTTTTTTTTGAGTTGGAGTCTCACTCTGTCTCCCAGACTGGAGTGCAGTGGTCGCATCCAGCCACCGCAGCCTCGACCTGCTGGGCTCCGGCGATCCTTCCGCTTCAGCCTTCCAAGTAGCAGGAACCACAGGCACGCGCTACCACGCCCAGTTAATTTTTTGATTTATTGTAGAGATGAGGTCTCGCCAAGTTGCCCAGGTGGGTCTTGAACCCACAGCCTCAGGCAATCCACTCACCTCAGCCTCCCAAAGCGCGGGATTACAGGCTGAGCCATCGAGCCCGGCTAATTATGTTTTAAAGACCTAATCTTCAAACACAGTCACATTCTGAGATACTGGGGGTTTAGGACTTCAACAGGTACATTGCTTTTTTTTTTTTTGGTGTGGGATCAGTCCAGCTCTTAACAGTGGCCCTGTTATACTTTCTTAACTTTGGTCATTATCATTTCCTGCTTAGATTACTGCAACCACCTCCTTTTTTTCACTCTTTGCCCTACCCCCAGTTTTTTCATTATTCACCAATGATAGTGTTCTTTATGATTCATTTGGATGCCATGTGATTAAATGCCTCCGTCGATCTCTTACTACTTTAACCTAGTATGCAATGCCATTTGTGATCTGTCTCTGCTCAACCTTTCCATCTTTAGCTCGGCACAATTTTTCTCCACCAAATCTACTTTTCATCCATATCGATGTATTGTCAGATCCTCTAAGTCTATGGTCTCCAGCCTTTTTGGCACCAGGGACTGGTTTTGTGGAAGACAATTTTCCCATGGATGGCAGGGGATGGGGTGTGCAGTCAAACGATACTGCTAATGTTGATCTGTATTTGCAGCTGCATTTAGAACATGCAGTCTAAATCCCTCACATGCACAGTTCATAAGAGGGTTCAGGCTCCTCTGAGAATCGAATGCCACTATTGATCAGACACTGGGCAGAGCTCAAGTGGTAATGCAATGCGAGCTATGGGGAGAGGCTGTGAATGCAGATGAAACTTCGCTTGCTCGCCCCCTGCTCGGCTCGTTCTGGGTGACCCAGTTCCTGATGGGGCCATGGATTACTTATGACCTGGGAGTTAGGGAGCCCTGCTTTAAGTGAACTGTTCCATGGACAGTGGACTCTCAGACACCCTCTCTTTGTTTATGACTTACTTCCAATGTCGACCAATATGCTGTCTTCTTTAATAGAAGTAATCCTCCATTTTCTTGAGTCAGAATACCATCCAATCACCTTTAATCACTTCATGAAAATATAAGAAGTTTCAAGCATAGTGCTAAGGAGGAAATACTAAAAGGGACCCCTAACATATAACACATAAGCAATTAACACAAATCCCTGAAACAAAAGCCAGTATCATACTATCAACATCTTTTCAGGGTAATGAGCTAACCGATATGATAAGATTAATTAGTGCTTTGCCTTTAGAGGTGAAAACACTAGGAGTTCTATGCAAGTCTTTGGGTCATTTCAGAAATCTGTATATAAACGTTAATAAAATTCTAATTCTTTAATATCTCTTAATAAAGCAATTCTGTACTATTTCTTATGATGCAATTTTCATCTGATCATATATACACCATTACTTTAACTTGATGCCATGCAAGAATCACTAGGACCAGAGAGGAAGCATATTTGTTAAAGCAATTTCTTTAACAACCAGTGTAAATAAGGACTGGTACTTTATACTTGACTCAGAATCTTCACCTGCTATACTGCTTCCATAGAGATACACTGGCCAGAAAAGGAATGAAACCATGTTGTTTGTTTGCCTGGTATAAATTATTACTCACTTTTGGGAGAAAGGAGATTGCTATTCCTAAGGATACTGTATGTACATTCAATCTAAAAGGCATCATTTTTCTCTCTGATTTTCAAAGCACTGGAACAGAGCTCTCACCAATCTTATTGTTTTTCAATTCATGCAATAATACTTTACACAAGTCAGAGAATCACCCTGCTTAAATTACAATGCTTTTCTAATTATTGTATTCAGAACGATCTTTCTACAGTCTAAATTTATTGGACTCTTTTTTAGATTCAATATTTAGACTGCTGAAAACTAAACTGTAAAAATAATACAAAAGAGACAAAGATTTTATTCACAAATGTATTCATTGTGTCATTACTTATAATTTGAATAATGAAAATATTGCAAGAACAAAAAAAGTACTTAGCAGGAAAAATGTTAATTAAAATTTGATGAATAAAACATGTAAAAGATGTTTCTGAAGAAGTTTATGTATGGGAGGAATACTTTTATTATGATATTTAGTTTAAAAAGCAGAAAGCAAACTTGGAGATATAGTAGATCCACTATTAAAAAGACTGTGTATATACAGAGAAAATATGGAAAGAAATGTGTGACAATGTTAAAGCTGAATACCTCTGGATTATAGATCATGAAAGATTCTTATATTCTCTTCTATGTTTTTTCTCTGTTTGACTTTTCTACATTGGTTATGTACCATTCTTATGCCTTTGATTTAATAAACCAAAATTTATTTAAAAGGTGATATTTAATAATCCTTTTAATAACATGAAAAATATTTATATTAATTTTGGAAAGTAGAATGCAAAATGTGAGTTGTGATCTGATTTCAGTTATGTTAAACAATGAAAATAATTGCCAAAGTATTCAAAGTGGTTGCTTCGGAAGAGTGATTATGACCATTTGTTCCATCTATTTTTGGAATTGCCCAATTTTTTTATTAATGTACACTTTTTATATGTATGATTTAAAATTGCTGAAAATACACATGGATATTCAAAATATATTTGGACCAATGAGTTTCAGAAGGTAATGGGGAGAAAGACATCCTGAAATATATGTACGGAAAAGAGAAACGAGACTTTATAAGTAGCTTGTGTAAATAATGTTAGTCAGAAATCTTTTAACGGAGATTGCATTTGAGAATTACTTTTGGTTACATCTTTTATGATACCCATGTACATGAATCCTAGTGCTTAAATCTAGTGTTTTTTAAACAAATGCATTCATTATTTTTAAAATATATATCAGTGTATTATGTGCACATGAGTAATGTCCAGTATGACCAAAGTACTTGTCAAGAAAAGCAACCATCTCTCACAGTCCTATTTTTACAAACATTTTGACAATTAAACCATTTCTCTTTGGGGGTCTTCCATTAGTTAATGCTGTAACTTTAAATAATTTGCTTACCTACTAATTGATTTATCAATTTTAGATATTATCTCAACTTTTCACTGTGAAATCTGGTGGTTTATCTCATTATACAAGCTCTCCCACACAATTTCCATCCCTAGGCAATTTTGAGTAGCTATATTTTTCAGAAAAGTTATTCAATCAGGTAGCTGTATAACTTTTAATATTACACTTTAATATTAACTCTTGTTTTCTAGTCTTTAGATTGGGTCTCCTTATTCCTCATCATGTTTGGGAGGATATTAGCACCTCTTCTCTTTCCCTACACTTTTATCCAACTCCAACGTCCAACCTCTGTTAGCTGTAACTTTGCTCACATATTACCAAGAAAACATTCTGTTCTGAAACCATAACAAATTCTGTCCTGAAACCATAATACATTTTTTCATGCTTTAAGTAAATTCTAGAGAAGATGAACTAAGATTATTTTCCTTCTTCATGGTCCTAACTACCTACTTCTCATGCCCCCTGCATCTGTTATTAAGGTCAAATGAGAACTGTTTTCTTATGCTCCACTAACTGCTCAAACTCATGCCATATTGTGGTTTGTTTTCATATGTAAAATTTTAAAAATATTTTTTCCCAGTGTTTCTGATACTCCTTCTCTATCCTTTCTTTTGGTAACAGTATTATGATATCACTAATCTCACTTGAGTTATTTTTTATACTGATTGGAATCTATGTTTGTTTGTTTTTTTGAGGTTTTTTTTACTGGTGGCCCAGTGTTTTCAGGTCTTAATTAAAACCAATGGCTTTTCAGGCTTGCTACATAACCAGGATTCTTTTTTACCTTTTTTCTGGTTTATTTCTGTTGTTGATGGTGGAGTTTCTTTTTCTTGATTTCTTCTTTTAATGAGGCTGTCCTAACCTGACTTCCTTAGAACAGTACGTGAGAGATACATTTTCTGAATTCTTGTATATCTGACACTATATTTATTTTATGTCATATTTGAAAATAGATAATCTATGCTCGAAATATTTTCCATAAACTCTGAAGGCATTACTCTAATTTTATTTCTAAGCATTTATTGATGACAATGGAAAAATAAATTAGTTTTCTAAATTAGTGACCTTTTATTATTTTCTTTCACTTTGGAAGCATTTAGTATATTCTCTTTATGTTGGGGGTGTAAAATGGCATGGAAGTATGCCTAGGTATTTTTTCTTTTATCATTACCTGAGCTGGGAGATTTGATGATTTCTCTTAATGTTAAAACACATATCTTTCCGTCTACATTTTGTAGAACTTCAGTTCCTAAGATGTATATCTTTTATATCTCTTCTCTTTTAGCTCAAATTTTCTTTTTTCTTTCCTTTTGCTCTATGTTCTGGGAAAATTCCTTGACTGTATCTTCCAGTTTTCCTCTTGGTCATCATGACTGATATATATGGAAGCATTTTTGTACTCTCATTATATAGCAGACTCTTCTTGTTTTATAGATGTTGTGTTTCAGAAGGCAGTGTAGCATAAGGCTGAGAACAGAGGCTTTGGAGAGAGAGGACTCAGCTGCAAATCTTGGCTCAGCCACTTACTATGTTCCATTTAAAACTTTTTCATAATTTCTTTGAATCTAGGGCTTTCTGTCTACAATTCTATAGGGACACTAGGAAGATTAAATTTGATTAATCATATAAAGCTCTCAGTTCAGAACTTGGCATGCAGTAAATCCTAAATGAATGCTAGCTATCTAGCATTAATTTATTAAACTTCATTGATAACTATAATCTCATTTTTGCTATTTGCTTTCTTCTGAAGTAGTTTTGAATTTTTATTTTTTTTAAATTTTTTAATTTTTTTTTTATTTTTTGAGTTGGAGTCTCACTCTGTCGCCCAGACTGGAGTGCAGTGGCCGCTCCTGGCCACTACAGCCTCGACCTGCTGGGCTCCGGCGATCCGTCCGCCTCAGCCTTCCAAGTAGCCAGAATTACAGGCATGCGCTACCACGCCCGGCTGATTTTTTGATTTATTGTAGAGATGAGGTCTTGCTGCCCAGGCGTGTCTCGAACCCGCGGCCTCAGGCAATCCACTCACCTTAGCCTCCCAAAGGCGTGGGATTACAGGCTGAGCCACCGAGCCTGGCTAGTTTTGAATTTTTAAATCACTGGTCTTTCTCTTTCATGAAAGTAATTGGTTCAATTATTTCCAATTTTTCTGCTCATATTAGTAGTACACAACTAGACTGATCAACTAGGTAGGTAGTATGATTTCTTTTTCTGGTATTTCATATATATATGTTTTCCACATCAGTATCTCCTAATTAGAGAGGTTTATTGGAAACTCTCTGCATGTGGATTATAAATTGTCAGTCTGTGTTCTAGGGTGAATGAACAGAAGACTTCCTTTTAGGCTAAGAACTTATTAATGCCAGAATAGGTAGGTACAAACTTCAGCATCAATAGTCTAGTTTCTGCAGCAAGTATTAGATCTTCAGAACGAGGTCTTTTCGATTGTTTTTCTTTTTTCTCCCCCTAGTATAAATGTTAAGCTGCTAGTGACTCTGTTTTTGTGTTTTGGTAGAGAGTGGGGGTCTCCTTGGGTAGCCATCCTAAAGACAGACTTGCCACCTGCCCTCTGTTGAGCATTCTTTTTTCTGCCATCAACTGTCTCTGCTGACGTTAGCACAGAGCGTGTTCACAGTTCTCATTTTCTAGTTAACAGCTGCTTCTATATTCTGTTTCATGCTTAACACGTTTCCCAGCAACTTTCTCTCTCTTAGGAATTCAGTAATTTGACTGCTGAACCCCTGATTCTTTTTATAGATTTATTCCTTTTTGTGTTGATTTTTGTCATTTTAATGGAACTGTTGTCTTTGAATAAATGAGAGGCAAACATTCTGCTCTGACCTTCAACTTGAACAAAAATCCCCCAAGTCTCTTTACTCCTTAATTCATTCATTTTTCAAGCCATCATTCATTCTACAAGCATCTCCTGAGCTCATTCAAATGTGCTGGTCACATAGGGAAATATGCTAGGTGTAGAGAAATGATTGTCTTTGAGATTTTCACTCACTATATGTGGTATTGTAATCAAATTCAATGATGAGTGGCTTTGTTTTGGGAGAAATGGATTTATAGTGACGAGAGCAACAGGATATATAAGATTTTAAAAGTAGTTGAGTAAAGATGTAATTCATCAATTGAATTTGTTTTTATTGGCTGTAGATAGGATTAAAGCATTGGATAAGCAGAGAGGCTGTAGATTGTTTTGGCCACAATGATGATTGCATCGGTCATAACAGAGACAATGATACTGATGATAATAATTATGATAATTAACAATTATTAACTACCTACTATATGCCAGATACTATTTCAAACTCTGCTGCATTTTCACATGGCCATGTGTCATAGATATTGCTAAAATTCTTTTTACAAACCGAGAAATAGCTTTAAACAGAAAAGTTATCAGCCCAAGGACATTGTGAAGAACTGAAGACAGCACTATCGTTTTTGTTTTATTTTTGTTACATATTGCATATGAACCAAAACTATTTATAAAATATGCATAAGGTGTAGAGAGAGAAAATGCAGCAGTCACTTACATACCTACCACTCAGGTTAAGAAAGAGATCAAATGCCTTTGAAGCTCCTTAAGTGCCTGTCTTATTTATCATCCTTGTCTGTGTTTCCTGAAGGGTAGATACTATTTGGATTTTGTGGTTAACATTCCCTTGCTTTTTCTTCATAGCTTTGTCTATATTTCTGTATCCTTCATAGTATAGTGTTTGATTTTTTTCATGCATTTGAAGTTCTACAAGTGAAATCATCATGCTTGAAATTCTGTAACTTGCTTTTCCCCTGAACATTATATTCTTGACATTCGTCTGTGTTGTTGCATACAGTTGGAGTTCATTTATTTTCATTGCTATATAGTATTCTACAAACTGGATACATCACAATTTATTTATCAGTTCTATTCTTGGATTGCATTTCACGGTTACTAGGAAAGTTGAATGAATACTCTTGTGAATTCTTTAATTTATAGGAGTTGTTTCTTTAATTTATCTAGGAGTTGTATTGTTGGCTTACAATATATGCACATACTTACACCCTACCACATAACGTCAATATTTTTCAAATTACATTTTCCACATTTTTGGGCCTCTGTTATTTGTGAAAAGTTGCCACATTGCTTATTAATTTATAATTTTCTGGTTGCCACATAAGCTTTATATATATTTTTTATGCTGATATTTTAATGTACTAATGACAGACAATATTTGTCTCTCATTAGTGACTTGAATTTTCACTTTTTAAAATATGGTATCTTTTGATAGATAGAAATTTTTGATTTTGATATCATGTAGTATATCAACATTTCTCTTTTTGATTTGGGCTTTTTATGTTTAAAAAATTGTTCCCTGTAATCCCGCGCCTTTGGGAGGCTGAGGTGAGTGGATTGCCTGAGCCCGCGGGTTCGAGACCCGCCTGGGCAGCGAGACCTCATCTCTACAATAAATCAAAAAAAAAAAGCTGGGCATGGTAGCGTATGCCTGTAATTCCGGCTACTTGGAAGGCTGAGGCGGAAGGATCGCCGGAGCCCAGCAGGTCGAGGCTGCGGTGGCCGGAAGCGGCCACTGCACTCCAGTCTGGGTGACAGAGTGAGACTCCAACTCAAAAAAAAAAAAAATTGTTCCCTACACTAGGGTATTATTTTCTCTTATCTTCTTAAAATTGTGTACTTAAATTGTGTAAAATTATATATCTGTTACATTTAGTTCTTTCATCCACATAGAATATTTTGTATATGGTATCAGTAGGAGCCTAATGTGATTTCCCCCATTTTGTTTCAGCCCTGTTTACTGAAAAGTTCATTATTTTTCGACTGACCTTTAATTCAGGTCTGTAATAAATCAAGTTTCCATATGTCTTTGATTCTGGGTCTACTATATTGCTCCTGTTCTATTTGTCTATTCCCAATCCACACCACCTTTTCTTTTTTTCCTTTTTTTTTTTTAATTATAAAGATGTGGGGTACAACTCAGGGTTAGGTATACAAACGCTGATTATGCACTTACCCTTGTTGATGAAGTATGACTCTTCCTCCCCTAGCAGTTTCCCTCAACTGCCAAACCACTCCCCCTCCCCTGACAGTTTCCTACTACTACCAATCCCTTTCTTATAGTATTAGGATAATTGTTCAAGGTTCACTTATGAGTAAGAACATATGGTACTCTGTTCTGTGTTTCTGTGATAGATCATTGAGTATCCACACCATCTTAAACTGCAGCTGGAGAGTCTTAATATTTTATTTACAGCTTAAATATTGTAAGTCTCAATATCTGGCAAGACAAGACCTTTTACCTTGTTTTTCTTTAGGAATGTCTTCCCTCTTTTTGGCTATTTTTTCTCCCAACAGACTTATTTTAGAATTAGCTTGTGATAGATAGATAGATATAAACAAACCACTACCTTCACCAAAAATAACCCATTGATTCTTTATTTGTAATTGTATTGATTCTTTAGATCAGTTTGGGTAGAACTGACATTTATATAATATATAATTTCCTAATACACAAATACGGTCTATCTATCCATCTGTTTAGTTTTCTTTAATATTTTAAATGGAGCTTTAATATTTTTTCATAAAGGCATTGCATATATTTTGTTAAATGCATTCTTCACTACTTTGTGTTTTTAATGCTATTTTAAAGTAGTATCTTTATTATATTTTATAACTTTTTTTGTTGCTTGTGTTTTGGAATGCAATTGATTTTTATATGTTAGTTTTATTTTCAGCAACTTTCCTAAAATGTTTTATTAATCCTAGCAACAAATACGAAGTGCTTGGCACTGTACCTTATTTATTTATTCTGTCTTTTCTGCTTGATGTTTAGAATCACAGGTTTCTTCTTTTGTCATTTTATTTTATTTTATTTTATTTGAGTCAAAGTCTCTCTCTGTTGCCTAGGCTGGAGTACAGTGGCATGACCACGGCTTATCCCATCCTTCTATCTCAGTGTCCTCAGTAGCTGGGACTACAGGTGCATGCCACCACACCTCATTTTTTGATTTTTTGTAGAGACAAGGTCTCGCTGTGTTGTCTAGGCTTGTCTCACTCTTCTGGGCTCAAGCAGTCCTCCTTCCTCAGCCTCCTAAAGTGCTGGAATTACACGCACGAGCCACTGAGCCCTGCCTTAGAATTACAGGTTTCTATGCACAATTGATGAAAGTGCTTGGTATTTATGGCTATTTTTTTGATGAGGATTTTGAGACCTCTGAGGAAAAGTCTCACAAATACATTTTCTTACTTGTAGAGCTTGCCCCCTAGCTGCTTAAAAAAACACATCATTTGCTTTATTTTGCCATTCATTCTTTTATTCTATTGCATTGGGATATGCAAAATGTTCACAGTTATGCTTTTCTGTCCAGTTTAACGTTAACTGAGTTTGCTATTGTGGCTGAATATTGTGGTCCAGACAGTGGGCAGGACGCTGGGGATACAAGAATGGTCAAGTCAATTCGTGTCTTCTAGTATTTTAGAGTCTGGTGGACTTTTTGGCAGATTTTGTGCCTGGTTAATTATTTATGTTGCTAAGAGTAATTTATTTTCTTCAGCAAGTTCCATTTCTGATTGGAAGTTACTAGAAACAAATAATTCTATGCAAGTGTCCTCTTTTTTTAAACGTTGGAATTAAACAAATAAACATACATGATTTTGGCTCATCCCTGATTCTGTAGCACTTAAAAAAAAATCTGCTCCTTGTTTCATTGGATATCCAGGGATAGTCAAAGAGTTTGGAGATTGGTAGTTTTGTAGAACAAAGGTTGGGTCTTCCAGCTCCTGGGTTAGAACACAGACGTCTATCTTTTCATGGAAGTGTGAGAAGACTAAGATTTGGGTGTAGAGAAAACTTACATGGCCTGATCTGTTTTGAGATTTACTTTTGGTAATTTTTGATTTGTATTTCTAAAAATGTCATTAGCACTTCCTTTTCAGTGTTGGAAATCAGGGCAGCGTTTGAATTAAGTTTGGTATTGTTTTCAGGACAATCCTTTACTTGTGGCGTGGAGAGAATCCTCTCCTCATTTGCTCTGTGGCCTGGAAAGGCTGAGGTGCCTGGGTGTGTAGTGATTTTTCCACCTGAGATGACTCTCAGGACATTTTCCATTTTAATGTTAATGAGAATATGGTCAAAGGATATGTTACTTTTTCTGTGCCCTTGATAATGCTTTATTGTCCCAGTTTAACCTCACCTTCGAGCAGTTTCCATAAGCTAAGAGAAAAAAGATCTCAGGATTTTTTTTTTATTTTTTGAGTTGGAGTCTCACTCTGTCGCCCAGACGGGAGTGCAGTGGCCGCTCCCGGCCACCACAGCCTTGACCTGCTGGGCTCTGGCGATCCTTCCGCCTCAGCCTTCTGAGTAGCTGGAACTACAGGCGTGCGCTACCATGCCCAGCTGGTTTTTTGATTTCTTGTAGAGATGAGGTCTCGCCAAGTTGCCCAGGCGGGTCTCGAACCGCGGGCTCAGGCAATCCACTCACTTCAGCCTCCCAAAGGCGCGGGAATACAGGCTGAGCCACCGAGCCCGGCTGAGGGCAATGATTAAATAAATGTTTTCACATGATGGAAAATCACACAGCACCCAAAGGCATTCAGAGAATTATTGATGTCAGGAGAAAATGTTCATGATAAACCACTAAGTGAAATTATCAAAACAAACCTTTGCCATATGATTCATATTATTAATATTCGCTGAGAAATTAATTTAAAAATATGTGTGATTCTTATAGCTTTTTTTTTTTCTCTTTTACATTCTCTAAAATTTGTATGTAATGTTTTGCCAGGAGAAAAATTTCCTTAAAAAATACTAAAAATGTATTTTTAAAAAAGAAAAGATCACACGCAAGTCCAACGGTGGGGTTAATGATGAGACAGTATAAGGCTATTTATTGGGGAAATTTAAGAATTTGAAATCAACGTCAGACAACTATCTCTTGGCTACTGACACTTGAAGTTTATTTTAGAGTTTTCTGTCAACCATGCGTGGGTGCCAGGATTGTTAGAGGTGGGCTGTGTGAGGCAATATGAGAGCATCTGGGTGGGAAATCAATATTTGGGAGGATCAACTGATAGTGGCAGGCTTAGATAGCAGTCAATGGGTGAATAAATAGAAGAGCTTAAGTGTCAGGGTCCAGACTCGATGGGAGGATGGTGGCTCTGGAAATAAATATAGCTGAAAAGGAAGGCAAAAAGAAGGCCATTCTTGATTCCTGGGGATGCAGCATAGTGAGACGAAGTATTAGGGACTTTTTCTGAAGGAAGATTTAGGTAAGGTATTGAACTGGTCACTGAATTAAAGCTTAATCATCAAGAAAAAATCAAGAGCCGTGTTACTGGCAGGGTGAGGTACAGGCCGATTTGAAACCTTTGATGCTCAGTGATCACACAGCAGACTTTTTCATTCTAACTCCTCCAAACCTATATACCCTCTGCACACAACTTTCATAGAATTTATCCTGAGCAATAGACAATGAACTAATGCTCTCGGCAGAATCTCATCATAATTGCTGCTGATATAATCTCTGACCCTCCAGCAGGAAGCCATTCCTTCTCCTGGCAAATTGCTGAAATGAAATGAAATAAAAATTGTTATAGGGCAGTGGTATTTAACAGTCCCTCTCTGTTTAGCAGTCCTTCTCTGAAATGAAGCCTCAATGCTCTGAAATGAAGCTTTGGTGATACAACTAGTAAGTCATACCGCTTGTTAGGCATCAGATCTTGGTGAAATCATTGCAATACTCCAAATCTTTTTTTTTTTCCTATACATTCATGATTTGTTTTACCCTAGCTGTGAAGTCCAAAGTCGAAAGACAATGTATGTGAAAGCATCAGGTAAGCAATAAGTTTTTTTTAATAAATATCAGGCGTTATCATTATTATTCTTTAATGCAGAACATTCTTTTTTTTTTTTTTTGAGTTGGAGTCTTACTCTGTCGCCCAGACTGGAGTACAGTGGCATGCTCCCAGCCACCGTGGCCTCAATCTGCTAGACTCTAGCGATCCTTCAGCTTCAGCCTTCCAAGTAGCTGGAACTAAAGGTGCGCACTACCACGCCCGGCTAATTTTTGATTTATTGTAGAGAGGAGATCTCGCCAAGTTGCCCAGGTGGGCCTCGAACCCTTGGGCTCAGGCAGTGCACTCACCTCGGCCTCCTAAAGTGTTGGGATTACAGACCGAGCTACCGAGCTCAGCCTAAAACTTTCTTAAATGTGAGCAGGTTTCCCAAAAATTGTGACGGAGTTTGTGTTTGGTGTTTGAGAGTGAGAGTTGGATGAACTGCGGGTTCATTAACTGGTGCTCCCTTTTGAGATGCTGGGCTTAATACTTGTACCTTTCAAGGTTGTAAAGGAGAAAAGAAGATAGGACATCCTGGAACCTGGTTTATTTTTAAGATATGAACAAAAGAATCTCAGACAATATTCTATTCTGCATCATATAGACATTGCTATTTATGTAAGTAAAATATTTAAATAATAAAATACTTTAATATCTAATCAAATTAATTATATCTTGTTTTGCTCCAACTTGTATTTCTTTCCTCTATACAGGTCTTGAAAATATAAAATCTACTGGAATTTTTCCAGTTCCTCTAATCTTTTTAAAAATGCTTAAGTCACCTAGTAGATGATGTAGGTGAACCAAGAGAAAAATCTTTTTCTATAAGATTCTGTGAATCCAAATTTTATACTCATAGTCATCTCAGAAAGTGCATTTCCTGTTCTTTTATATGGGTATTTTCTGGCTCAAGCTTTTACTACTTTCAGTAATTTTTTTTTTTTTTTTTTTTTGAGTTGGAGTCTCACTCTGTCACCCAGACTGGAGTGCAGCAGCCGCTCCCGGCCACTGCAGCCTCGACCTGCTGGGCTCCGGCGATCCTTCTGCCTCAGCCTTCCGAGTAGCCGGAATTACAGGCATGCACTACCACGCCCGGCTGATTTTTTGATTTATTGTAGAGATGAGGTCTCGCTGCCCAGGCGGGCCTCGAACCCGCGGGCTCAGGCAATCCACTCACCTCAGCCTCCCAAATCGCGGGATTACAGGCTGAGCCACCGAGCCCGGCCTACTTTCAATAATTTTTATTAAAAAGTTATGTGAAATTATGTTTGAGAATTGTCTTGAACTTCTTGGAATACAAAACATTATAAAAGTTATTAATATTGATTTTATTTTTAAAATTATGATTCGCTCTACATATACCAAGTTCTTCTTGGCTGGAATATTATAATTGATAAGCTCGTTGCTACATGGGTCAGTATTTTTAGGACATTGCAAGTAGGGATAATGTCTATATTTCGTAAACTGGTTTTAAGACGCTCCACAGTTAGAAATGCTCCAGCTGCTTCCATCTGAATTCTCTGGGCTTTTTTCCTCTTCATCTGGATGGCTTTAACTTTCTACACTCATTACATTTCTGCCCTTTCTTCCTTCCACCTCTCCAAATCTTACACTCTTTTCTCTATGGCTCATTTTCAGATTCATCAAATCTACACCAATCTTTCTGAACTTACATAACACTCATATTTACTTGGTGCTTATCATAATTACTATTTGTCTTTTTATGTGTATATCCTCCAACCCCATCTCGACAAGCCTTTTTTTGGTAGGCAGTCACAATCTCCTATGGGATTTTTTATTCTTTTTTATTTTTATTTTTTGTTTTTTGAGTTGGAATCTTACTTCGTCGCCCAGGCTGGAGTGCAGTGGCACGTTCACGGCCACCCCAGCGTCGACCCACTGGGCTCAGGCGATCCTTCTGCCTCAACCTTCCAAGTAGCCAGAACTACAGGCGTGTGCTACAAATGCCCGAAAACCTTCTAAAAATTTATTGTATTGCTGCGGTTCCACTAAGCTGCCCAGGCTGTTCTCGAACCTGTGAGCTCAGGCAATCCGCTCACCTCGGCCTCCCAAAGTGCTGGGATTACAGGCTTAAGCCACCGCGCCTGGCGGGATTTTTTATTCTTTAAGCAACATAGTATTTTACCTAAAGCAGAGTTTGGATATGGACTTGTAATTTCTCAACCATTGTTGCAAACCAAGTCATAGCTGATTGCTCAACGTCATAAAATAAGCTGGTAATATGAATAGGAATGAAGCACAGAATATAGGTGTCTTAGTTCATTTTGTGCTGCCATAACACAATACCAGAGACTAGGTAATTTATAAAGAAAATAAACTAATGTATCATAGTTCTAGGGCCTGGGCAGTCCAATATCAAGGCGCTGGCATCTGGTGTAGCCTCTCTTGCTACATCATTCCGTGGCAAAAGGCAAGAGGATGAGAAAGGGAGAAGGAGACCAAACATCCTTTTATAAGGAACCCACTCCCTCAATAAAGGTATTAATCCATACATGAGGCAGAGACCTGGTGGCCTAATCACCTCTCACTAGGGCACACCTCTTTAAACTGCTGTGGTGCAGATTGGGTTTCCAACACATGCTTGTTTGAGGGATAAATGTAAACCATAGGATTTCTAGTTATCCCAAACCTGTCATTTATTTGAATCGATTTTCTTGTTAGAACTGTTTCAGATTTACAGCAAAATTGAGGAGACAGCACAGAGAATTTCAACATACCCCTGCACACAATTTCCCCCATTTTAAACATTTGATATAATTAATGTACAGATATCTCTACATTATTATTAACTCAAGTATATCACTTACGCAGGTATTTTTAGTTTCTATCTAATATATACATTTTTTTTTTCCAGCATCCCATCTGGGATACCACATTCTGTTTAGTTGTCATATCTCCTTAGGTTCCTCTTGACTGTGACAGTTTCTCCCTTTTCTTCTTTCTGAAGACTTTGACAGTTTTGAAGATTATTGGTCAGATATTTTGTAGAGTGTCTCTCAATTTAGATTTGTCAGTTGTGTTTTCGTGATTATATAGGAGTTAAGTCTTTTGCGGAGAAGGGAGGAAGATAATATAAGTAGAGTGCCATTTTTATCTTATATTGAAGGTACACACTGACAGCATGATTTATCACATGTTGACCTTTTTCACTTGGCTGAAGTACTGCTTGTCAGGTTTCTTCACTGTAAAATTACTTTTCTTCTTTCCCCATTTTTGTATCATTCTTTTTTTTAACTTTTAAATTTTTTTAATTTTAAAATTGTGGGGTACAATTCAGGGTTGGGTACTCAAATATTCATTGTGCAGGTACCCTTGTTGATGAGGTGTGCCCCCCCCAGGCCGATTTTGACTACTGTCACTCCCACCTCCCTGCCCCCACCCCCGCAGTTTCCCACTACTGCGTGTCATTCTTTTGAAAGGAAGTCACTGTCCACACTTAAGGAGTAGGGAGTTATGCTTCACCTCTTTAGGGGTAGAGTATCTACATAAATTACCTGGAGCACATCTCTTATCCCCCATTTATTAACTTATTCAGCCATTTATTTATTAATATATCAGGATGGACTCTTGCATACTTCCCTTGGGTCCAATGCAGGGTTATTTGTTGCTTAAATTTTTCCAACTTTGGCCAAAGGGAGCTCTTTAACTTGGTTCCTGTGCCCTTTCGTATATGCGGTCTGAAAATTAGGTTCACGAACCATTCTAGAAAAGCTGCTACATATCTCATTGCTGAATATCACTATCGTCACCTTCAAAGTACTCTCCCTGGAAAGCTATGCACTGACACCAGCGCCTGGTCTACCCATCAAGCAATTTTGGAACTCTTTTTCTGAAGTGAGCTGCATCATTATTTTTGGGGGTCTGACAATTAAGTTTGCCAACTTCCCATTCATGCTTACCTTGACAGCACTGTACAAATGACTGTATTGGAACACCCTCCCTACTCACCTGATCTGGCCCCCCCAAATGAATTTTTTCTTCACACAAAGATAAAGGAAATATCAAAAGGAAGACATTTGATGATATTCATTCATGATATCAAAGGTAATACAATGACAACTCTGATGGCCATTTCAGAAAAAGAGTTTCAAAATTGCTTTGACGGGTGAATTAGGCACTGGTGTTGGTGCATAGCTTTCTAAGGAGAGTACTTCAAAGGTGACAGTAGTGATATTCAGCAATGAGGTATGTAGGTATTCATTTTTTCCCCAGGATTAGTTCACGAAGTTAATTGTCAGAGCTCATATTCCCATCAATCTGGGGTTTTAGTTTTTGAGTGCTTTCTTACTTTCTCACAAGATGCTCTACGATAATCTTGTATATTTCTTGCCCTAGTCCTAGGCTTAATCATTACTCCAAAGAGCCCAGGTTCCTTTTATTGGAGAATGGTATTAGAAATCAAGATATGAGTGTTATGTACGTTTGTTCTTACTGAAGTATCATTTCATTTAGGTCCTCTCAGTTGGCAAGATAAAGAAATATGTGTATATACTAATCTGCATGCAACACACACACACACACACACACACACACACACCTATATGTAGGCATCTTTATCTATATTAAGCTAAACACAAGTTCTTACTTATGACACCAACTCTAATCCATTGTCACATGAGTCATTCAGGCCTCTTCTTGCTTTATTTGTGAACTCCCATTCCAACAGTGAGATACTGACTGCCTCTATTTGCTACCCATATATTTAACTGTTGAGTTTCAGTACATACGCATAGCTGAATCAGAATTTATTAACTTGTTCTCCCATGATAAATAATTTGATAAACTAGAGTACATGCTTATGGGTAGTTCCTTTTGACTTTAGTCTTACATACTCTATTCACTTCCAAAGTCACTTAGGCCAGCCTTCACCAACTGTTCACCCCAGTGAGTTTGTTTTATACATTTGTGATATGTTTAGATTATTTTGTTAAGGTTTACATTGCTTCTTTGAATATCTCTGTATTAAGTTATTTATTTATTTATTTATTTATTTATTTACTTATTTTTTTATTTATTCTTTTGAGTTGGAGTCTCACTCTGTCGCCCAGACTGGAGTGCAGTGGCCGCTCCCGGCCACCGCAGCCTCGACCTGCTGGGTTCCAGTGATCCTTCCGCCTCAGCCTTCCAAGTAACTGGAACTACAGGCGTGTGCTACCACACCCAGCAGATTTTTTGATTTATTGTAGAGATGAGGTCTCGCCAAGTTGCCCAGGCGGGTCTCGAACCTGCGGGCTCCGGCAATCCACTTACCTCAGCCTCCCAAGGCGTGGGATTACAGGCTGAGCCACCAAGCCCGGCTATAAATTATTTTAAAAATTTGCATGCATTAACTTTTTAATTGTATTTTATATGGGTTTTGAAAAATGCTTGCTGTCATATATTCACAATTGCAGTATTGTATACAGACTTGTTGTGTTACCCAAATATTGTATGTGCTTCACTTATTTATCCCTTCCTATCCCCTCTGAATTCATAGCATCCACACTTTTAAAAAATGTCTCTATAATCTTATTTTTTTCCCCAGAATATCATACAGATTCATATAGTGTGTAGCTTTTTCAGGCTGGCTTCTTTCACTTAGCAGTGTGCATTTACATGTCTGTTAATGGCTTGATAGTTTTTTTTAAACTAACATTTTAAAATAACATAATGAAACATTTCATTATATATAAGCAAACTTAGATTATTGATTTAAACCTTTAGCAGGCCAGGCATGGTGGCTCGTGGCTGTAATCTCAGCACTTTCAGAGGCCAAGTCAAGAGGATTACTTGAGTCCAGGAGTTTAAAGCCAGCCTAGGCAACACAGTGAGATCTTGTCTATACAAAAAAATTTTAAAAATGAGCTGGGTATGGTGGTGTGCACCTGTAGTTTCAGCCACTCAGGAGGCAGAAGGGTCACCTGACTCCAAAAGGTTGAGGCTGTGGTGAGCTAAGATCTTTCTTTTTTTTCTGATAGATATCTTTAATACTATAATTTTCCTCTAGATATGGCTTTCAGTATATCTTACAACTGTTAACTTATATTTTCATTGCCATTTAGTTCAAAATTTTTATCATTTCTCTTAAGACCTTTTACCAAAGTGTTATTTAGAAGTATATTAATATCCAGATATTTGGGGATTTTATAGTTATATTTCTTTTTTATTTCTAGTTTAATTTTTTGTCACCTGAGAACATACTTTGTCTGATTTCTAGTATTTTAAATTTGTTTAGATATGTTTTATGGCCATGCAAATTTGAGACAAATATGTTGTTGTTGGATAAAGTAAATGTCTATAATTGTCTAAAGTTAATGTCTATAATGTCAATTGGATCAAGTTGATTGATCATGCTATATAGTTAAAATATTTTCTTACTGATATTCTGCCTGCTAATTCTATTAATTGCTGAAATAAGGGTATTGAAGTGTGC
The DNA here is from genome assembly GCF_000164805.1 of Carlito syrichta. NCBI lineage: Eukaryota > Metazoa > Chordata > Mammalia > Primates > Tarsiidae > Carlito > Carlito syrichta. The sequence goes on from NW_007248830.1 coordinate 261,745, forward strand.
AAGTCTGGTAGTAGATCTGCCCATTTTCCCCTGCAGTGTTTGCTTCACATATTTTTGAAGCTCTCTGATTAGGTGCATATATATTAAGGATAGTTATGTACTATTAGAGAATTAACTCCTTTATCAATATATAATGCTTCTTTTTTTTCTGATAATTCTTCTTCTTCTGAAGTCTGCTTTGTCTGAAATTAGTATTGCTACTCCTGCTTTCTTTTGATTACTATTGGCAAATCAACTATGCCCATATCTTACTTTTAATCTATCTGTGTTTTTATATTTAAAGTGGGTTTTTGTAGGCAATAATCACTTGGGCCTTGTTTTTCTTATTCAGCTGATAGTCTTTTTTCTTTTAATTAGTGTATTTAAGTCATTTACATTTAGTGTGATTATTGATATAATTGAATTAATATCTGCCATGTTTATAATGGTTTTTATTTGTTGAGTGTTTGATTTTTTTTTTAATCGTCTCTTTTTCTCTGTGGTTGTAATTGACCATTATGTATGATTCTATTTTCTTTCTTATATCAATTTTGATATGTCTTTTAAGAACATTATTAATTATTGTCTAAAGTTTGTGGCACACATTTATAGCCAATTTAAGTTTACTTTTAAATTATACTGTACTGCTTGATTGGCAATGTAGGTACTTTAATAACAGAATATATCCAACTCATCCCTCCCATCTCTTTAACATTGTTGGCATTAATTTAACTTGTCCATGTGCAATAATAACCCAATACATTTGTACTGCTATTACTTTGAAGAGGCAGATATCAATTTAGAATAATAAAAATATTTTATTCTTCCTCCATTTATCCTCTGATGCTCTTGATTTTATTATGTAGATCTTAGTTTCTAACTTATATAATTTCCCTTCTCTTTGAAAAACTTTTTAAAACATTTCTTGCAAGGCAGTTCTACTGGCAATGAAGTCCTCAGTTTTTGTTTGCCTGAGATATCCTTTATTTCTCTTTCACTGTTAGAGGATAATTTTGTTCAATATAAAATTCTAGGTTGGTCTTGTTCTTTCAACACTTTAAATATTTCACTTCACTGTCTTTTTGCTTACATTAATTCTGATAACAAGTTTGATGTAATTTTTACCCTTGTTTCCCTATAGGTAAGGTGTTTTCCATGCTCCCCCATCCCCCGGCTTTTTTTCAATAATTTCTACCTTTGGTTTTCTTTTAGTTGAATATGACATGCCTAGATGTATCTTTTTTGGGAATTTATCATGCTTGGTGTTCTCTGAGCTTCCTGAAACTGTAGTTTTGGAGATTATCATTAATTTTAGAACATTCTTGGTCCTTATTACTTTAAATATTTCTTCTACTTCTTTTTCTCTTTTGTCTTTTTCTAATATTCTATTTTTGTATATCTTATACTTTTTGAACATGTTTCACAGTTCTTGGATATTCTGTTTGGTTTTTTTCTGTTTACATTTTGGTTTTGGAAGTTTCTATTGTCATGTGTTCAAACACCCTGATTCTTTTCATAGCCATGCCAGTATACTTACTGGCCCATCAAAGGCATTCGTAATTTCTATCATAGTGTTTTTATTTTTAGCATATTCTTTTGATGCTTTCTTAGAGTCTCCATCTTTCTGCATACCCATCTATTCTAACACATTCCCTATTTTTTTCATTAGGACCCTTTTACATATCAATCCTCTTTATGTTAAATTTTTATCTGATAATCCTAACATTTGTGTCATATCTCAGTCTCATCTGACACTTGTGTTGTCTCTTCACACTTTGTTTTTCTCTTGCCCTTTGTCATGACTGGTAATTTTTTATTCAAAGTTGGGCATGATGGATTGGATAATAGTGAAATTAATGACAGGTCTTGTGTTTTTCTGACAAGGAACTGGGCTGTGTTTAATGTTTGCCATAGCTGTAGGTGCCATAGCCTTGTTTCCTCTGATTTCCTTTTATCTGTCTCTTCTGTTGTCTTTGTGTTTCCCTGAGAACTTTCTTTTCAGTAGAATATGTACCCTCCTGCTCTTCTAGGTGTAATCCATTCTTATTATTCTGGATCCCTATTGATATTACGGCTAGGATCGGGGTAGGTGGTGTAGTCTATAATCCTACAATTCAATCTCAGTCTTTCAGTGGGACTATGTATCTGAGCTATGACCTCCATAGCTCTTTTTTTTTTGCTGTCATTGTGGGTGATACAGGAAGCCTAGGGTGATACAGGAAGAAGGCTATCATTGAATAGTTGCCATAGTCCTAGGTTAGATAAGACTTTGGTAAAGTCATTTCTAGAAGACTTTGTTATGAAGAGAATGTTCCGGGTGCATTTTAAAATGGTTACTCTTTCTCTTTCCCTGTTAGAAACATATTTTTCAGATCTTTATTGTAGGGACCCAGTGGGGTTCCTAGAGGTAAGATCCACCAACTGGTGGAGGTTTCTTAGACTTGGCTTTTAGGAGTTTCTCACTCTCAAGCTAGCCTATACTCAGCCTCTAGCAATTCATGAAAATTATCATTTAAGTGCTTCTAGAAGTTTATGGCTCCAGTAGCTTTTGCTCCAGGTAATCTATTGTTGGCTATGATTCTCTGTATATGCCTGGCTTTCCAAAGTTTAGGTGGTGGTTTGCCCTATTACCTCATTTCTTTTGTTTATCTAAAAAGTATGCTTGACTTAGTTTGTTCTGCCTTTTTCTTTCTGTAAACATGGGAGTGATGACTTCTAAGCTTTTTACATGCTGGAGCTAAAATGAAAAGTCCCTGGCATTTTCTCAGCTCGAAAAAGCCTTTAAAAATTCATCTTCTTATACATCAATTTGTCTTTTATTGTTTATAGTCCAATGATATACCTTTACCTAATTCTCAATTATTCTGCCATTTCCCTTACTCTGCTCTACATTGACTATTTGCCACTCAGAACCTAGCCATTGGGCAATAAGCCCACCTCAGTAATTGGTAAAAAAGAGGTGGGGAGAATTGGGAGAAAGCAAGTAATATGCTACATGAAGCGTTATTACCCTCTCTATTCTTTTTAATGCATATTTCTGTCATTTTAATGTTTTGCAGAGTACACAGTGGATTCTAAATTTCTGTTTATCGTAATCCCAGTGTAGCAAAATGTGATATTTAATAAAATTAATCTTCCACAAGGGATCCATAAAAACGAAACTGGGAACTAAAAACTAAGGGAGAAGAAGGGGGAAAAAACCAGGTCAATAAAAATTGTCTATGCGTGGTGCTTCGGTACTCCCCACAACATAAATACTGCCAATATGGAAGATATCCAATTTAATTTAAAATAAGCCTGATTTTAAAAAGGTTAGCAAGACAAAAAAGTAGGGCTAAGCCATTCCAGCTGAACCAGTGACCAGCAAGTAAAGCAATGGCCTTTCTGTAGTAATTCTTTAAAGGGCAGTAATTGAATTCTTATTGTTAAATGCTTATCTTCTCATGGCAAGTACATTTTCACAGATCTTTCTTTTATTGTACTGTTATATTCTGTATGTTTAATATTATAATGTCAATGGTGCACACCTTATGTGAAGACTTACATCCTAATTTATAAAGAGTCATTCCCACTGAATCTTTAAATTCCATAATATGTTGCAAATCTTCCATCCAGCCTCTAAGTTTTTATCTTTGACTTTTCTATAGTTTTCCAATTTTCCTAAATCATAGATGGGAAATGTTCATCAAAAGCAACCATAATCATGCCCTTCATATCTGTATTTTATCTGAGTCAAGAAATGGCCTGCATGTTTCTGGTGGCAAGAAAGTCATTGCCTCTTTATAACCCATTCCATATTGAACAGCTTTGGCTGTTATGTTTCCTTCATAAAATTTAGATTGAAAACTGTCTCCTCCTGTTTCTATCTGTAAGAAGTGACGGTCTGTTCTTAGCTATACAGCTAATGAATGGTAGGGAGTCAGCCCTGCCTAAGGAAATAGGACCAACAGTAAAAGGATTGATCAGTGGAGGCAAACTTGCAAAGGTCGGGTGAGAGCAAGTTTCCTTATGGTTTGGAGGGAGATTTGCTCCCCTTGTTATCCCTATAAGATGAGTCTCGAAATGAAACACTTCCAACTTTCCTAACAACCACTCTTACACTGATACCCAACCCTACCGACATCTTCTTGAAAATCTGTCAAGTTTTAAGCAAATCTCACATACATTTAAAAAACTAAATCAATGATACTGTGCACTGTTATAGTACTTTTTAGCTCACAAATTCAGTCAGTATTATGAGATTGATTTTTCTAAAGACTTTAAGGTCTTGAGATAAATGAGCTCATGGGAACTCTCTATATTCTCATTAATTTTATATTCACAACCAAAAAAGAAACAATCACACAGCTTCTGACACCTTTATGAGAAGTACATTAAGATCAGATTCAGTCTAGACAGAATCGAATTTTGGTTAAAATGGAAAATTCTCTTTCCAGAGTTTATTAATCCCTTAATTTCCTATTGCTAAATGTCTATGTAATCTCAGCATGCCAAACATAGCTGTGATTTTCTGTTCGGTTTTCCTCATCATTTTGTATTTTGATTAAGTCCTGTTGATTCTACCCCCCAAAAATCACTTGAATTCGTTTCCTTTTCTCAATTTTCTCTGATATTCAACCTCATTTGAAACTCATGAACACTCTTCTGGGATTTTGTTAAAGGTCAGAGATGAGAAACCCTTCCTGATTTTATCATATGTGAAGATGCAGATACTTAACTGTGTGAAATTGACATTAATAAACTGTGAAAATAATGTTCACCTTAAAGAAAAGATGTAATTCTCTCTGAATTTAACCTGAACTTATTTAAGCTGTCATTGAGTTGCCAGAAGTTGCCTGATTCTTTCTTGGCTGTGAATACAAAAGTAATGACATTTACTTAATAAAATATAAACTCATTTCCTGGAAGATCACTGTAAGTTTCTTGGACACCCTTTCTCCAACTTGCTTTAGGCTTATTTTTTTGTCTCAACTTTTCTTGAAGCTTAGTCTCTTGTTTCTTTTCACTCCTTTTTGTGTTCTCTGTCACTGACCCTTATCTACCCACATGGGTTTAGCTATCTTCATTTGGCTTTCTTTTCATCCTCCCTGCTATTCTTTTATTTCTTTCCTCTATTAATTTTTTCCTCCCTCTTTCCCTCCCTCCCTTCCTTCCTTTTGACTTGGGGTCTCACTGTGTTACCCAGGCTGGAGTGCAGTAATAAGATCACAGCTCCCAGTAGCCTTGACTTCCTGGGCTCAGGGTCGATCCTTTCACCTCAATTCCCACACATTCCCCTCAGTGGCTGGGACTACAGGCATGGGCCACCATGCCTGGCTCATTTTTTGTAGAGATCAGTTCTTGCTATGTTGCCCTGGCTGGTCTCGAACTCTTGGGCTCAAGCAATCCTCTCACCTTGGCCTCCTAAGGTGTTAGGATTGCAGGCATAAACCACTGTACCTGGCCTTCATTTTTATTTTATTAATAAAAAAAAAATCTAGTTTTCTGTTCCTTAAAAGCCAGATATAATCTTCTGATCTCTTAGATGGAACATGGATTGGTGTCTCATGGTTTTAGCCACTTCCTTTTATTTTACAAGCATGGAATGAAGGAAAAGAAGGGAGGGATGGCATACCTATATTGACCTCAGTATATTATCTTGGTACAAAAAATGAATAATAATAATAACTAGCAGCTGTAGGTTTGTTGTAGAAATAATGGAAGGAAAAATTTTCTTTTTTTTTTTTTTAAAGCAGAATTTATAAGAGGACAGAAAATCTCCCACAGTGGGAGGGGACCTGAGGAGGTTGCCGGAAGGAAAAATTTTCTAATAGAGTAGTAAACATGTCACTAATGTGTCATTGTCTTCTTTCATAAGCTTCTTTGTTCTGTATTCTTGATGGTTTTAGATGCTACATATTTACGCAGACCCCAAATCATGTGTAAGTTGTACTCCAAAATTTTGTTTATTAATTATTGACTTGGGACCCTATATAATTAAATCATCATTATCAATGTTGCTTTTGAGTCCTATGATAATTCGCAAAATACCATTTAACACGTTATAATGAATCTAATATATACTTTCAATACTCGTAAGTGGCATTTATGAAACTGTCTCAGGAGAAAAAATCTGAGTTTTATCTCATATGTCAGGGAGATTTGACTGTGATTTTATTAGTGACTGAGTTGAAAGGGGCTGTGACAGTGGGTCACCTAAAAATGAAGAGAATCTTAACTCTACTTATACAGATGAGAAGTTACCTTTTTCATGGACATGCAAAATATGTAAGTTAGTAACTCCGCTTACTCCCTAGACGCTACAGTGATTCTTACACTCATGGGATGGGCAAGTACAAGGGGAGACCTTAAAAAAGTCTAGAATTATTTTTGGAGGTTGGGCCCCTTGTGGTACAGGATTCCTCTGTAAGGTAAGTGTTCTAGGAACTGCTAAGTAAGTGTTAGGTCAGTGTTCTAGGAACCCCTTGGCATCAGTGTACCAACTGACAGAGGCTGTGTTTGCCTTCAATGAATTTTTTTTTTTTTTTGGAGATTATTTCAATGCATTTGCCCATTTCATGATGGGCGATTTACATGAACAGGCCCACCATGCATTGAGTGTTCAGGAGTTTTTGACCAAAAACAACATGACTCTTGTGCCCCATGTTCCCTATTCATCCGATCTCACCCCAAGCAATTTTTTCTTGTTCCCCTGGATGAAAAAAGACCTCAGAGGGAAATGTTTTGTCAATGTGGAAGAGGTGAAACAAAAAATGGCAGAAGCACTAGAAGGACAATTTCAAAAACTGTTTCAAGCAGTGGAAAAGGTGAATCGATAGGTGTATTGCATGAAACAGAGTACTTTGAAGGTGACTGGAGTTTAAATATGTAGGAATAAATACACAATTTTTTATAAATCAATTCTAATTTTTTGGGTTCCCCCCTCATTTAAATGTCCTGAATTTAGACCCTCAGTCATCTGCATGTATGACCTAATCTCACTTCCAAAATTAAGTTGTATGCTGCCTCCATGACATTTTACATAATGGGAAGGTCAAAGAATCACAATCATGAAAAGCTATAGACCCATAAGAAATATATAGAAAACAAAAATAACCCTGTACACCCCTGGAAGGCAAACTGTATGAAATTCTTTCTAAAATAATGATTACCAACAAAATAATGGTGATGAGTTGTATACTTGCCTTGTCAGAATCACCAGAGATTCTTTTTCAAGCTAGCCACCTACTTTCATTCACAAAGCTTCTCTTTCCAACACTCACGACATACCCAATTGAGACTCTGTCATGGTAAATCCCTGGTACTGATGAGAGTGTGCCACATTGCTCAGGAGTACTGAGTGGGAGAAAGTCTCTAAGACAAGGGTAATAAGATGACAGAAATCTATGTTAGAAAATCTTTAGATGCTTCAGAATCTGTGCTGTAAAGTTTTCTGTAACTTGCTGATTTTATAAAATAATAAAGAAGGAATAATGATCTGAAAATAAGTAAGAAGTCTTAAAAGAAATACAGTTTTTTTTTGTTTTACCTATAACCACTGTGTTCTTGGACAACTACAGTTACTATATCAGCTTCCTTTGGAGAAAAAAATGATGAATAAAAAGAGATTTGTGTTTGAGGCTGATGGCTCAGTAAAAAGCAAAGACTGAAAGGAAGATAGAAAGTCAACATTTACTGAATCACTGTGCTAGGCATCATCTTCTTTGAATTTCACAGTACTCTGCTGAATGTATTCCATTTTCTACAAATGAGTACGCTGAAGCTCAGTTTAAATAATTTGCTCAAGGTATATCAAACATGGTAGTAAGATCCGACCTCATGAGTATGAGACCAGTGGAGCAGCACAAGGCCATGTTCTTAGATGGGCCCCAAACTTGCTTTAATGCTCTAATGTCACTATCTTGAAATGCTTAAAAATCTTTGAACAAGGGGCCCACATTTTCATTTTACAATGGGCCTTGACAAATTATATAGCCAGTCCCGCTGATAGGTTATGCTGAGTTCTGTCTATTGATGTTTCCTAAAGACATACCTTGAAAACTCCTCCCTGTAAGGCAGATTTAGAGGGGAAGATGTAGCTCTAGGTCTGGCACAGCAAGAACTTTGTGTTCTGGAATCAAGATTATGCTTGGGGATGTCTCCCTCAGAAGAGTCATTGTTGCATACAATAGCGTAAGTGGTTTCTGGGTGCCAATGTGGCTTAATGGGTTATAGTAATTTTCTGTTGTTGAATAACAAATTATACAAAGTTAGTGGCTTAAAACTACACACATTTATGATCTCATAGTTGCTGTGGGTCAGCACAGCTTACCTAGATCCTCTACTCAGAGTGTTATCAGGCTACAATCAAAGCATTGTTCAAACTGCATTCCTTCCTAGGGCTCAGGGTCCTTTTCAAAGTGCATGTGGTTGTTGGTAGAATTCAGTTCCTTGGGACTGCAGGAGTGAGGGCCTCAAGTTTGGGAGACCATCTGCAGATCCCTAACACAGGCTTCTCTTTCTATAGGCAGTTCACACACAATTACTTCTTTAAGGTCAGCAGAAGAGTCTCTGTCTCTTTCTCTCTGTCTCTTTTCAGTCTGCTGTAACATCACAAGAGTGACATGCTATCACCTTTGCTATATTCTGTTGGTTAGAAGCAAATCATACGGGGAGAAGTTGACACCAAGACCTTAGCACCAGCAGGTGGGGAGTACTGGGAGTCATCCTAAGGTCTGTCTGCCACATATACAAATCCACAGTTGCAGACGGCTCTGCCTAGTTGAGCCACTACCTGCACACAGGCTGCAAGGACCACCAAACTTTGGACCTACCTTCATAAGATATAAAGAAGGCAATGGGAAAATGCACTTCCCGTCTGCATCTGTATCTCGTGTAATTTCTGCATTGCTTTTTAAAGCAGTGCAAAAATAAATCAGATTAAAAGCAGCCTTGAACTGAGTTCTAGTCATTGCTCATGGCATCTTCAAACCCAGGCCAGGATTCATGTCTGGAATGCTCACAAGTAACTGGCAGACCTGGAGTTTAATCTCAGGTTTCTGTGACTCTAAATTTTATGCTCTACACTAGAAATAGATCCAGGTCATAAGGGGTCTGACATTGATACAATTTAGGGAGACCACTTTGTATAGGAAAATACAAAATTGTAACTTATAATATTAGGCATAAATTGAGTATTTGAAATGAGAAAATAAATCACACCAAATCACTCAAGAGATTTGAGTCTCTTTTTTCTAAATTCTCTAAGCATTTTTCTAGACACGCTTATGCAGGGATGCTTCCTAATTGCAACCTGGCTTTTTTTCTTTTTTGCATTCACCCGGAATATTTTATAGCTCCTGGCAACTTCCAGTACCCAGGGGAACCAGGGCAAGTGTTGGGCCTTGCAGCTTTTTTAGCTTTCCAGGAAATGTGCCTTTGCTTTCCTCTTTTTCTCACTGGTCAACAAATAGTCCATGGGCCAACAGTGTTGTCACTTGTGGGAGACTATTAAAATACAGAATCTCTGGTCCCATCCACACCTGCTGAAGAAAATCCTCCACTTCAGCAAGATCCTGGCTAATTATATATACATTAGCATTTGAGAAGCACCACATTATACCACACACTGAGCAGCATACAACTTGTGTTTTCTTGGTCAGAGCAAGTGGGTTATAGACCTTAGCCCACAGCTGGTAACAATCTTGACAAGAAATAGTAAGAGCAAGTCAAACGGTTCCAAATTAATACAAATCTCCAGGGTCAGACAAATTACATCCTTGGGGTACAGAAAGAATTTATAGCTGTGATTAGAAAAGCACTGCCAGTAATCTGAAGAATCACAGGGAACCAGAGAGGTGCCTTTGTTTTTTTCAAACAAAGAAAAAGATGAATCCTGAAAATTACTAGGTAGCAAACCTGACAGCAATTTTCTACTAAATTATGGAAAGAATTATTAAACAGGTAACTTCTCAGTTCTTAGAAATAAAAATGGTAATCACCAGGAATTGTGCCAAATTAATCTCTTTTGTTTTCCCTGTAATGTGTTTCTAAGACTGGTAAGGACCTGGCAAAGTTATGGGAATGATAGTTTTTATTTTAGGTAGGTATTTACAAAGCTTCTAATGATGTCCTTACAGATTAGATGTAGAAATGTGGTACAAATAATAGCACAGCCAAGTGACTTCATGGTTGGTTGAATAATTATCTACTGTAAGTTGAGTCACAAAGAGCTTGAAGAAAGTAGTTTGAATAAAGAGCCCTGATATAGTTTGAGGAAAGGAGTGTGTCCCTGTATCAGTCAGAGTTCTGTTATAGAAGTGGAATCCCTAAGAAGGATGGGGATTGATTACAGGGATTTGGCCTTATGCAAATTATGAGAACTGGTTAAAGTGTAGGACAGTTGCTTTTGCATCTGGTACTGAACTTGGAGAGAGCATGACAGGAAATCTGGAAGAAAAGATGGATGTGAAATAGGGGAGAGTGAGGACCAGCTGGAATTCTGGATCCTCCTTCAGTCTTTAAGTTTTTAGTTCAGATAATGCAGGTATCTGGAAGGAGAAAGAGAAGCTGAAGGAACTGTGGTCCTGGCAGCGGCCATGTGCCAGTGAGGTCAGTCAGCAGATTAGGGATTGATCTCTAAGAGGTGCAACAGCACGAAGCCCTGTGCCAAACTTCTCAACATCAACTTGGCTGCTGCTTCACGCTTGACTCCCCATTCCACATAAATCTCTAAATCTCTTGTGGTCCATCTCAGTTTGGAACCAGAAAGGAAAGGAATTATGGGAAATGTAGTTCTCCCTCAGCCAAGTTGACACTTCAAAGCTATGCAGTCCACAGCACTCTGTCTTGGTCCTGCCAGGCTGATTGTGCTTGACAATGCGAAGCTGCAGGTGGCGACACATGCTAGATGGCAGGATTCAAAAGATAATCTCGATAAACTGACTTCTCATGTTTCAAGTGATCACATTAAATGTGAGCTGCCAGCCTCTGTGAACCAGCATCTCAGCCCACTCTCGATATCCCTATATATTCTCTGACCTTGTTCTGTTATTTTTTGCTTTTCATAGTACTTGTAAGAATCTGTTGTATATAGTTTTTGGTTCATTTATATTCTGTCACCTCCACTAGAATGCAAGCTCCTTGACAGCAAGAATATTGCCTATTTTGCTCAATTCTCAATTACCAGCACTTAGAATAGAATAGCACACAGAAGGCACTCAATCAATATTTGTTGAATTAATATATAATTAAATTTAATAAGAATAAATGTAGCATCACATATTGAGAGATAAATAACTGATAAGTAGACAATGGATACTATTTAAATTAAGAGTGATCTCATGAGAGAAAATAATTTGGGTTTTTGTCAATAGTAGGCACAAATTGGAAGTCAGGGTACTGGAAGATTAATGCATATTTTACTTACATTTGTAGAAGTAAAGGAAGTAATTTTCTCATTATACTTTATCTGGAAAGACAAAGATGAATTTTAAAAGACTAAGAAAGAGCCACCATATTAACAGGCTAAGAAAGGAAACATTGTGTGATCATATCATTTGATGTAGAAAAAGCATTTGACAAAATTCAATGCTCATTTATGATTAAAAAAAAAAAAACTCCCACCAAGTTGTGAAGAGAGGGAAAATTCCTAATTTGATATCTGCAAAAAACCTACAGTTAACATCATACTTGATGAGAAATGGAATGTTTTCCTCCTAAATGACATATCTGATAGATAACCTCTATCTAAAAATCTATATAGAACTTTAAAAATCCATACAACCTGCCCAGGCACAGGGGCTCACACCTGTACTCTCAGCACTTTGGGAGCCCAAGGTAGGAGGACTGCCTGAGCCCAGGAGTTCGAGACCAGCCAGGGCAACGTAGTGAGACCTCGTTTCTACAAAAAAAGTAGAAAAATCTTGCTAGGTGTGGTGGCATGTTGCTGTAGTCCCAGCTACTTGAAAGGCTGAGGTGGAAGGATCACTTGAGTTTGGGAGATCGAGGCTGCAGTGAACTGGGATCGTACTACTGTATTCCAGCCTGGGTGATAAAGTGAGACCTTGTTTCAAAATATGTGTGTGTGTGTGTGTGTGTGTGTGTGTGAGACATATATACAATCCATTTTTTTTAACGGGCAAAAAAATCTTGATAGGCATCTCACCATAGAAAATATACAGAGGATACATAAGCCTATGAAAGAATGCTTAACATATCATTCTGGGGCCTGTATGGATAAAATAAATGATTTAATACATAAACAAATGGGGGGGGGGGTAAAGACACGTATCTGAAGCAAATGAATCCTACATATTATAAGCTGATACTCCACCCTCAAGGAGGTTGAGCACAACTATCTATTCTTTAAATATGGGTTCTGTTTCATGACAGTCTTCAAAGAGTATAGTATGGCAGGGTGCAGTGAGGGAGTAAATGTACAGCAGAGAAATCTGATAACCACTGTCTCACCAGGTGGTCAAGGTCAACATTCACAGCAATAAGTCATGTTCATAGTGTGTACGTTTGATATGATGAAAACATCATTCTACCTCTGTAGTTTCCCTCCCTAAGCCTATAACCCCAGTCTAATCATGAGCAAAACATCAGACAGATTCCACTGGAAGGACATTCTTCAAAATACTTGACCAGTATTCCCTAAGAGTATCAAGATCATCAAAAACAAGAAAAGTTGAGGAACTGTCACATCCAAGAGAAGCCTAATGTAATATCTCAATAGGATTCTGGACAAAAATTAAAAACCAAGGAAATCTGAATAATGTATGAACTTTAACTAAGTAATACTATATCAATATGGGTTCACTAATTATGACAAATATGCCATACTGATGTGAGATGTTAATAAAAACAGAAACTGCATGTGCAGGGTATATGGGAACTCTGCCTTCTCTCTGCAGTTTTTCTTTAAGTCTAAAACTGTTTTAAAGAGTTTGTTTAAAAAAAGACAAACAAGATGTGCAGAAGACAAAATCAATGAGTGACTCTGGTAACCAGGTTATAAATGGAATGGTTGATTTAACAATGAAAGAGATAATACTTATGAAGTCCTTCTAATTGAATAAATGTTTACAAAGTTGTTATTGAAGTGCTTATAATTACTGCCTTCAAATACACATGTTAGATGTTGAATGTAAAGGGAAGCGGGCTCACAGAACAAATTGATTGAAGTTACAGGGAGGCGGATTTCAACTCAGATTGAAAGAAGCATTTTATGGTGAATAGCCCTGTCTAAATATGACTAGCCTAGCTTTGGAGAGAGTCGGGGCACGTCCTCTTACTGATCTTCAGACAGAGGGTAAAGAAATGTCGTAGTGAAGAACAGTGGGACGATAAAGCGCCTGGAGGTGTCTTCATCTTAGATGCTGTGATTATGTGTGTGTTGGCAAACTCCCCTGCGACTGCCCTGGTTCAGGTGGCTCCAGGCAGGTCTCAGAAACGAGTTATTTTCTTATGACATCCAGATGGCAAGTTTTTCTCTGATCATCTTGGAATTACACACTCTGGATAGAAAGGGAGAATAATTGTTCATCACTGTGAGGAATGGATTAAAGGAAAGCTGCCGAGGTTTTATTTATGCACATGTATTCTTCTTTTCCCTTATAAAGAAAACTGACAAAAAGTTAAAGAAGGCAAAATTAAGACATAAAAGAAAACCCCACGGTGGTTTTAATTTTGGATATGATCATCTCAGTTTTAAATACTCTCTGGTATCGTGATGCTTGAGGCCATCTCCAGTAAATAGGAATAACTTTTGGAGGACAGCATTGCTACTGTAATTCACGGGACCAGATGGCTCTCACCCTCTTCAATTCTAGATCAATTTCATTCTCTTCTGGGATACCACAACAGCAGACGTTTTAGTCACCGTCCTTCTAATAATACTGACAAAATAGTGTTTTCTTGCTTATGTGTTTCCAAGCCCATGCGAGTCTTCTTCACACATCTCTAGTTTGTGATTCATGCTCTGAAAAGTTACAGAATTTAAGAAATATAGAAGTGTATATGAAATTACACTATCTTTTATCATGTCTGCTCTCTAAGAATTATTTTGCCATGAAGCTCGGGCTATTTTCAAATTTTAGTTCTAACAGTAAAAAAAAAAAAAAAAAAATTAGCCAGTAGATCTCACATTAAGAAATATCCTATTATACCTACCTATTGTGTAGTGAGCAATAAGTTTGTGTACAAGTGTGTGCAGCTCATGTGATTTTTTTTTTTCTTTTTTGGGTCAGGGTCCCACTCTGTTGCCCAGCCTGGTGTGCAGTAGCATGATCATGATGATCACGTCTCACAGCAATGTCAATTTCCTGGGCTCAGAAGATCCTTCCACCTCAGCTTCTTGAGTAGCTGGGACTACAGGCACGTGCCACCACACCTGGCTAATTTTTAAAATTTTTTGTAGAGATGAGGTTTTACTATGTTGCCCAGTCTGGTCTTGAACTCCTGGGCTGAAGCAGTTTGTCCGTTTTGGCCTCCCATAGTGCTGGGATTACAGGCATGAGCCACTGTGCCCGGCTCATGTGACTTTTATGTGTATTCAACTAGAAAGCTCTGTCACTTTGAATAGAAGTACATTGTAAGTAAGAAAATCTTTGTTTTGTAGGCTCTGTATTTCTTGGCAATAGTTTGCATGTAATGGTAAATATAAATAAGGTAATTTTTTTTTTTGAGTTGGAGTCTCACTCTGTCACCTAGACTGGAGTGCAGTGGCCGCTCCCGGCCACCGCAGCCTTGACCTGCTGGGCTCCGGCGATCCTTCCGCCTCAGCCTTCTAAATAGCCGGAATTACAGGCATGCGCTACCACGCCCGGCTAATCTTTTTTTTTTTGATTTATTGTAGAGATGAGGTCTTGCTTCCCAGGCGGGTCTCGAACCTGCGGGCTCAGGCAATCCACTCACCTCAGCCTCCCAAAGGCATGGGATTACAGGCTGAGCCTGGCTAAGGTAATGTTTTAGTAGAAGTCTCTAACCTTTGGATTTTACTCTTGTGCCATACTAGAGTTTGAATTTTTTGTTAATATTAATTATAGTTAGATTAATGCTATGGGGTATGGCAAAAATGCAAGAGACAGTGCAGATCTTTTTTTAATTGAGAATTCACAGGCATAACAGCCTAGTTTCTCTGACCTGTTTTTTTCTTGCCCCTAATCTAGGAGGGTGCCCTTAATTTTTACTCTCCAGCATCAGTTTCTAAGAGCATCAATTTCCTGGATTTAGGCCCTAAGAAAAATTGTACTGCTAGACCGCGTCTTTGTTTTTTCTTCTGTTAATTTATTTAAAAATATAACTGATTATTTAATGCAAAACGTATAACAATGTATTGTGAGGTTTTAATGTATATGGATGTAAAATCTATGACAAAAATAACATAAAAGAAGGATAAATGGAGTTATACACTTGTAAGTCTCTTGCATTTTGCATAAAATTGTAGAATACTAAATCTAAGTCAGAATATAATAACGATGCATTGCCCAACCTTATATCCCTAAGGCAATCATTAAGAAAGAATACAAAAGGCATATACCAAAACATTTAACACAAAAGAAGGCAGAACAGGAAAAAAGGAAGGAAAATACGACTGGACAAACAGAACAAATAGCGTAATTGTAGACATAAACTCAAATGTGTCAGTAAATTACATGAAACTTAAATGGACTGATCACTCTAATTAAAACTGAGCTTAAAAAGACAACGACAGCAAGTGTTGAGGACATGGCATAATACAAATAGAACTCTCATATATTATTCATATGAGGGTGTAAAATGTTACGGTCACTTTGGAAAGTTATTTGCTGTTTTTAATAAAATGAAACATATACAGATACACCTCATGACTTAGGATTCCCAATGCTAGCCATTGATCTATTTGAAAACAAATGTCTATGAAAAGATGTGTATGAAAATGTTCACAGAAGCATTATTCATAAAAACCCCAAATGTCTATAACCTCAATGTCCATCAACAGAAGCATGCATAAACACACTGTGATATATTTACAAATGTCTTTAAAGCATCAGCTTTAATAGTATCACTTTGCTGTCATACTCCATGCACACTCTTTTCTGACCCCTTTAGGTAGGCATTCCCATTATTTGTGTACACATCAGTCTTCTTGTGTAGACTTTAAAAGCTCCTTTACTACTGGGGCCCATGTTGTGTTTATCTATTCATTCCTTCTTGCTCCATGACGGTATGACGATGTTATATATTCGCTTTTGCACCTCCCTGCTCTTCACACAGGGCCTTCAACCCGTTTCCCCCTTCATCCACCTACTGATATCCACCCATTATTTAAGGGTCACCTGAAATGTCACAGCCTGTGAGAAGCAGATTGTTGAGGTGGAATTAATCATATCTTCAACTCCTCTTTGCTACACTCTGCTTCTCAGTGATTTTCTTCTGCTGTGTATTTTCCTTATTTATGTCTGACTCCCATGCCAGAGACACACACCTCCACACACTCTGTTATACACTTCTTAAGGACACACATCCTGGTTATCCCAGTACAGGACTAGTATCTGCTTCACACACTGCAGATATCTCCTAAGTGTGAGTTGAATGACACATTCCAGGGCCTTGTTAAGATAGTTTCAAACCATCTATTCCCCAATGACTCACACATTTATATCCCCAGCCTGAACATCTCTTTTTATCTCTCTTGTACTCAATATATCTAAGTATCTACTTAGCCCAGTTGGCTTTTTAATTTGGATTTCAAACTTAGCATGGTCAAAAAAACTCTTAATCCCCTCCAAACCTTTCTTGTCTCTTAAAGTCAGTACCATTTATAGCTCTACAGTACTGCCTGGGCCAGACCTGAGCATAAGCCTTGATGTCTTTTTTTCTTATATTCCACACTGAATTCATGAATAGTCTTGTCAGTTCATGACCAAAATATATCCAGAGTTTTACACATTTTTACCATCTCCTTATCCATAGCCCTGGTCTAAGCCTCCATCAACTCTTACCTGGATTAGTGCCACTAAATTCTTTCCTGAACTACATTCAGAGCTTCCAAATTGGTCTACCTGCCTCCATTATTGCTCCCCTAAAATTCTCTATATATTCTCCAGATAAAACTCTAAAGCATTCATCTGGCTATCAGACCCATAGTGTTCCCATTTTAAAGCTTCTCCATGCTGCATTCACCACAATAAACACACACACACACACACACACACACACACACACACACACACACTTCTTCAATGGCTCCTACCGAGAATTAAGTATACATTTCCAATCACATTATCCAAAGAATCACATAATCTGACCCCTGAATAACTTCTGGCTTTTCTTGTCTCTCTCCTCTTTGTTCACTGTGGGGCTGCATTTCTGTCCCTCAAACCAGGCAAGCTGATTAATTCTTGCCTGAGTACTCAGTCCTTGTCCTTGAAGCACTCTTCTTTAAGAGTTTGCATGAACATCTCCTTCAAGTCCTCAGAGAGGCCTTTCCTGACCCTAGGCTAATGAGCACCCCATGATTTCATCTTCTTTGTAGCTTTTACTAGGTTCTGGACTCATTTATTTCCCAACTCTCCAACTACAATGTGGCCTCTGGCATCTAAAACAGTGCCTGCTTTAATGAATGTATTTGTTGACTTGAATGACTGCTAGATTAGTGCCATCTTGTTGGCAGTCTGCCTTGCTTCTCTAGGTGGTCAGTTCCTTTCCCTGTGGTAAGAAGTTTGCCCTTCCCTGTAAACTGTCTTTGTACATCACAGCTGTTTCTTACACATAGCTATGAGCTCCTTGGAAGTGGACGTCACGTTTGCATCACCACTGCCTCTCAGAGAATGTGGCACACAGTGGCACTGGAGAGATGGACATGTGTTTTCCCTTTAATTCTGTAGCCATTCTTTTCCCTCTCATTCTTTTTCTAATGGAATTGCTTGTTCGTTATAGGAAACTTAAATTCCTTTTAGAGTTTTTTAAAACTGAGATTGGGGAATTGATGAGGCCTATAATTGGTAAAAGAAACTCTGACCTAAGGTGCTTGCCTAATGAAAGGATGTGTTGGAGGGCGGTGGGAATAGTTTAACTTAATAGAGGAGATGAAGATTTGATGCTCCTGGTACCAGTTTATTAGGCAGGAAAACCAATGCTATTAATTCACTGAAGAAATGATCTGTCAGAAAAGTTAATCCTTTCTATAAACTGAGAGGTTGGCTTAGGTCTTCTCACAAATCACTGCACTTTTACTCATATTAAAATGACTAAATGAAAGTTTATCTTTATTATAAAATTTTTGGTTATATAACTTAATATTATTAACTGAACATTGACATTGGACCCAGGTTGCTGGCTTTACTCTCAATCAAAGGGATGTTTCGAGTTCCTTGGAAAACTCTTGTGACCGAGAAGTGATCTGATTTTTGTAAAAAGCAAACAACTGTTATCGGTATTCTGGATAACTCAGCCTGCTTTCTATATTGTTTTTTCCACGCCATCCACCATAGCAGATTTTGAAGGCTGAGTTCAAAGAGCTAAAATCATGACGTTGGTCTTGAATGATTTCCCGTTTCTTATGAGCTCCTCCCCCACTTCAGTCTGCCTTCCCTCCAAACAGGGGTTGGGTCCGTGGATGATGATTTCTGATCCCAAAGAAAAATTAGAGTCTTCCATCTTGTTCTCCCCCTCTGTGCTTCAGATGACGCCGATCCTCCATCCCTACATCAAAGCTCCTATTTCCTTGGTGCTATTTTCCAGTTAGATTAATGAAGAAAAACTTAGATTTGTCAATGAGTAATAACGCTTCCATGTGTGGATCCAAAGGTATTTGCACTTTAAAAATAAAAAATTCTGAAGAGAACAATATCTTAAGAATAATAAATCATCTGTGGTGGAATTTCAGACATAAC
This sequence comes from Carlito syrichta, assembly GCF_000164805.1. Classification (NCBI taxonomy): domain Eukaryota; kingdom Metazoa; phylum Chordata; class Mammalia; order Primates; family Tarsiidae; genus Carlito; species Carlito syrichta. The sequence continues at coordinate 280,584 of NW_007248830.1, forward strand.
ATTAATCTACGTCATGTTATAAAACACCCATGTGCCATGACCCTAATGTCTACTCTAATGATGATGCTGTAAATAGCGGAGTTAAAAAATGATTGTATGTTGCTTCATTATAGTTTACTGAAATACCACAGGTGTACTTATTGAGGTCTAGAGTCACACTGGGGTCCAGAAAAGTACTGCGAGGTGCCTTGCCAAGCCTCTGCCTTCCTTGTCTCAGTGTGTTCCTTTTGGTCGAGTTTACAATGGAAGCAAAGTACAGCAGCTGTGGACAGCATGTGCTACATAGATCTCTTAAAGTCAACGGTATCAAAATGAGCTCCTTATTTTCTTCTTTCTTTCTCTGAGATGTATGTCTCTTCTTTATCTCCCGCCGTGGTTGAAAACATTACTCAACAAGCAAGACTTAAGCCAGAATCCTGGAGATCATCTCAGAAATATTTTTCTTCCTCAACTTCCATGCATACCTGGGCACCAGAACTTATGCATTCTACCTCTTATCCTCAGTGAAACTCTTCTGGATTTGTTTAGGCTTTCTTCACATTTACCCTGGGCTATTGTAATAGCATCCCATAGGATCCTTTCTGTATCCAATATAGTTTCCCACCACTCTGTCCTCCATATTCTAGCAAGTTCTTAAAGCACAAATCTTTCCCTTGTTTCCCGTTACTTGTAGAATTAATTCGAAACTAAGGCAAATGCTGCTCTTTATCCTTTATTATCATGTCTTTACTCCTTCATGATACAGTTTTATTTCCTGACAGTCAGAGAGGAACCTCAGTGTCCGACCTCCTCGGACTCCTGGCCGTTCTCTAAAAGTTTCATATTCTTTCTTGCCCCCGTGACTTGTTTCTCTATGATTCTTTCACTACTTGAAATGCTTCCCCTACCTGAGGCCGTATCTATGTGTCTATCACAGTTCTGTACAGACACTACATCCTCTGGGAAACCGTTCTGATTGCTATGATCTCTGGACACAGTTTTGCTGCCTACTTTGTGTAGCAATTAGACCCAGTGTATACCTGTATCATAATATTTACTGCTTTAGTTGAGAGTCTGCCTTCAGTAGACTGTGAAGTGATTAAGAGCAGAGTTTGCATTTTTATTTATTTATTCATTCACAAGTCTATTATTATTTTTTGTATCACATGATATAAAACTTGGTATCTGGTAGGCACTCAATAAATATTACAAGACTCATAGTCATAGCTAATGTAATTAATCTCGTACTATATGCGTTTGTTCTAACTACTTTACACAGATTACTTTATTAAATCCTTACAACAATGCTTTGAGGTAGATAATACAGCCAGTGCTTTCAGTGTACCGTGTTACTGCTCCTTGACTAAACTCTGGCTTCAGTTATCACTATGGCAGTTAGTTTTGTCTGAACTCAGACTTGTGGTGAGTGTCTCACCTCAAGCATGAGTATCAGTCTGCTGGCTGTCTCAGGCCTTCTCCAAAGAACCAGGAAGTCACTAGACCCATTTGTGAGCCTCGCACAAAAGTGAAACAGTTAACATTCTCAAGACAACCCTCAGTCACAGGTGCATGACAGCTACTGGGTAAATGCTCCAGCTCCTCACCCTTTGAATGGACAATTTAAAGAGCCATTCTGGACGGTCTCAGTGGTCTCAACTGAATCAAACCTCCATTGCTTATAGAAGCAATGTCTGTAATTGACTCCCATATAGCTGTGTCACACTCTTGTCATTTTTCACTGCTTCCAGATGTATCTACCAAATAAAAGACTTGCATGCAAGATCTTATAGGTTCTATTTGGAAAAACCCAAATAAAAACAAGTACTACTATTCTACCCTTTGTATCAGAAACAGAGGCACCAGAGCTGCTAGGTACCTTACCTAAGATCTTATACCTGGAAAGAGACTGGATTTGAACCCAGATAGTCTGGCTGCAGGGCTAGCGCATTTTCTCGACTGTCATTCCATACTGCAAAAAGATGATAACAGATGTGGGGATCTCAAGTTGCATGATACAAGCTACTTATCCTTATTGTGTTTAAGACTTGTTTTGATTGAAAGGTGAAATGTGTGTATGACTTTTTCCAGGTTTAGAATCAAGAGTATACTGCTTCTTTGGAGTTTTCTCCTCTCCAAATGATATACCACTTGTAAGGTTCAACGTGTTTCTTCCAGATGGAGAACAGTCTAGAAAAGTGACAGAAAAAACACAGTAAAGTGTTGCTAGTTCTCATTTTTAAAAGCTCAATTTTACAGATTTCCCATTGGAGGCCTTTACAGAGTCAGTGTGGAAAGTAGAGTGGACATTTAGAGTATAATTCAGTAGATCAGGGTCAATGAACCACTAATAAATTCCATTACCTTCTATGATTTTGTTCCCCAATCTGGGGCTCAGTTTTCTGTTGTGTAGGATAAAGAGTTTGAGTTAAGATAGGTCTTACCTTTTTTTAGAGCCATTAAAAATCTGTTGATAGCTCATCTATTGTCCCCATTGTCCACTATTTCCCAACCTTGCGTGCACATGTGTACATACACGCACCACTCCTTGTGTAGTATCAGGGGCTGGTGTTATCTGTGGACCCTATGAATTTAAAAACCCATGGGCACAATCTCTAAGTCCCATTTCAGCTCTGGCTTCCTATGGTCAGGAAGTGCTTGTTAACTTTATCCTGCTTAAGATTTTTCTATGAGAAAAGGCTTTATGCCTTCTGCTAATTGCCAGACTTAATATCAATGAATTATTGAATAAGAATCTAGGTGATTTTAAAAAATAGACATTAGTGAGAAGAAACAAATATGTACATCTTACTTTCTTCTTACTCTGTTGCTATTCTACGTTTGAGCATTATTTTAGCCATGATAGTGAAATATGTAAATGATTGGACTACAAATAATGTTTGCTGTACAATATAAATAAAATTAAAAGTAATAAGAACTTGATGGATAGTTGTTCTCATATATTTCTATTTCTGATTCTAGTGCCTATGATTAAAATGTTTATACATATGTTTCACTGATCTGGTCTTTTCTATAGGAGGTTATATTGATTCAATATCTCTATTTTCTTTAGAGAGAAAAATCTCATTAAGTGAGAATCTAATGGGCTGGAGAAAACCAACAGAGCATCCCAGATGAACTAATATATTTATTGAAAAAAATAGCACCTTGTTAGCTAGAAAAAAAATGCTCTCTTTGACTTAGCATTGTACTGTGTTTTGATAAAACCTTTAGCTTTTTGCTGAGTTTCTTGTACAATTTTTATGAGTTGGAATTCCAGCTTATAAAAGAGAGATGATGAGAAAAATATGCCAGGTTTTCATCCAAGTTACATAAATAAAAGAAAGATGTTGGCATACTATGCTGTTAACTGGTTTAGTTGATGTTTCTCTTAGGAGTGGCAGAAATTATAGTGAAATTGACAATAAAATTTCTGTACAATTTTCTGGATTTACCTAAAGTCAATTCTGTTTTGTTAATTTTGTTTTGAACCAAATTTGATTGGAGGAGGCTGAGATCCATCTATTCCCAATCACAAGGACCTTCTTCCACCTGTCTACTGATTCACCACTACCACACTTCTTCTATAGACAGTCAATGTGGTTGAACCAGGCTGACTTTCTGTACTATACTGGGAGAGAGTATTTTGGTGAGATCCATTACCCGATGCTTAGGACTTAGAACATACTCAGTTGGCCGTAACTCTCTGGCCAAATGAATTATGGATCCAGCCCTCTAGTCCTACCTCAGCCCTGCCCTTACCCTTAAGTATCTTGTAGATCACATGTGCCTCGCTTATTTTTCTGGGACAAGAATTCAGAGCAGCGATTATTACTTAAGAGATGTTTCTGAGAGAGGACAATGTCCTGGATCTCAGAAGTTTTCTTTATTATGTAATACTCAGAGTCAGTCTTCATTTTCTACTTTCACCTTCTCATGAATAATAATCAGGATCGACCCTGAGAACAAGAGATTCTTCAGAAAACTTAACAGACTGGAGATCCTGAGCTACACCAGCCAGAGCATGGAGGATGGCCAGGGAATGGAGAGTCTTGAATATGAGGCTAAGAAGTTTACTTAGTTAGAAAGGCCAAAGGGTACTATAAATCTCATTAAGGCAAGGGATATACGAGATTCACTCTCTTAGAGTAAGTCATCTACTTTGGGGTGGGTGGGTAATCAAGTGTTTGAAAACAGTGAAAAACATGGCTACCCACTCGAAAAACATAGTATTTCCATTTCCATACTAATCTCTAATTGTGGCTCACCCCATTATCAGCTTTCTCTGCTATCAGGTAACCAAGTTTTGTGGCAGAAAGTCATGACATTTTTTTTGTACTGATGTGTGTGTATCATTGTGCTCTCTCCTCTGCTATGTTCTCACTGTGGTTTAATCTGTTTCTCTCTTACTGACTTTCTAGTATATTTCTGAAAGCAATTGTACCAAATGTTTTTCACTGTTTTCAAACACTTGGTTACCCACCCACCCCAAAGTAGATGATTTACTCCAGGAGAGTGGATCTCGTATATCCCTTGTCTTAATGAGTTTTATAGTTCCCTTTGGCCTTTCTAACTAAGTTAACTTCTTAGCCTCATATTCAAGATTCTCTATTCTCTGGCCCCGTCCTCCATGCTCTGGCATGTGTATCTGAGGGTCTCCAGTCTGTTAAGTTTTCTGAAGGATCTCTTGTTTTTCAGCTTAGATCCTGATTTTCATGAATGGCAGGAGATGGGAAGGTGAAGGTAGAGAATGAGAACTGACTCTGGGTGTTACATAATAAAGAAACCTTCTGAGATCCAGGATGTTGTCCTCTCTCAGAAACATCTCTTAAAGAATAATGGCTGCTCTGAATTCTTGTAAGCTCTTAGGAGAACAGCTGGTTTCTCTTTGTTGTTGTCAAAACAAGATGGTTATGTTCACAGGGTGGGATCTCAGTATCATCAGAGCCCCAACTAAGTTATTTTTTTTATTTGAAAATAACTATAACATCAACAACCTCTTTGATGTTAGCTCAGTATGGTGCTGTGCTAGCTATTTTCTGACAGTTGCCTTGAATTTTTTATTATATAAAGCAAGAAGTGACCTTTGAGAATTTCAGTATCTGTTTGATGTATGTGTTCATTCATATACTTTCTCGACTACCATTTTTAAAGGGTCAAGGAATGAATTCAATATTTTAATGCGAAAGAGCTTTTATTGTTGTTTTTGGTTTGTGAGTTTTTTACTTACAAAGTACAAATTAAATGCAGTTTGTATTTTGGATGTAAATTATATATTTTTATTGCCTATGCATGTGTAATTTTGTCTGACACACTGAAAAGCAGGATAAAAAATATCTTGAGGATGTGATAAAACTTTTTTGAGAAAAGAAAAATTTACACTCTCATAAATTAAGTAATAAAATTAGCATTCTGTCATAACTTTTTGAACTTGAAATAAAACATCTTAAAAACGAATAAGCTCAAAGAATTTTAAACAGCAGATAGAGCTTTTAGGCAGTGTCAATGAATATGTTTAATCATTAATTTTATATAGAATTTTCTTTTTGTTTATTTTTTATGAGAGCTTAGATAATTTCATTTGTCTTGGTGATTGACATTGTTTCTTTGCTGATTTTTTTATTTTAAAACTTTTTTACTAAACAAAATTTACATAGTTGTCTTTGGAAAACTCCTAGCTGCAGAGAAGTTTAAAAAGCATAACAAGCTGGGCTTGGTGGCTCAGCCTGTAATCCCGCGCCTTTGGGAGGCTGAGGTGAGTGGATTGCCTGAGCCCACGGGTTCGAGACCCGCCTGGGCAGCGAGACCTCATCTCTACAAAAAATCAGCCAGGCGTGGTAGCGCATGCCTGTAATTCCGGCTACTCGGAAGGCTGAGGCGGAAGGATCGCCGGAGCCCCGCAGGTCGAGGCTGCGGAGGCCGGGAGCGGCCACTGCACTCCAGTCTGGGCGACAGAGTGAGACTCCAACTCAAAAAAAAGCATAACAAATGAACTTTAGTTGAAATTGGTCAGGCATTTATTTTACTCTGGTGGTATATATATAGCCAGCACACGGAGGGGGAGATTACTAGTTTTCTACTTCCAAGTGATATGCTTTGTTCATTCTTTAAAAGAGCAACAAATCCAAATTGAATATGTTTATGACTTCCAAATTTTTCCTTATGAGTTGATATTATATTATATTGTAATTCTGAAACTCAGTTTCCCCTCTCAATCATGTGTCAGTTTCTCTGTTGAAACTCTTCCATCCTGTGTCTACCAGGGCAATATCTTGGTGCTTTATAATGTGCTCTGTTGTTTACTTATTGGTGTTACATATTGTTATTCATTGTAAAATCCAACAAAGGGGGAAATTAATTAATATTTATCAAAATATTATTTCTCTTAAATCTGCCATTTTTATTTCATCAGCAAAATGTGTTAATGAATTTTACAAAATTATAAAAGGCTTCTGTTAGTGTTGACAAGTTAACATGCTTGGAAAAAGACTTAGAATATATTTACGTATAAACTTTTAAGCAAATTTCACAATTTTAGTTAAAGTTCAAATAAGATAATGTAGTTGCAAGCAGGTAAAAATTGATGCTTAGAGAAATTAAATGATTTCTCCAGGTTGTTTGAGTCCATTCCTGCTGTAAGAGAATGTCTTAGGTGAGATAATTTATAAACAACAGAAATTTATTTCTCACGGTTCTGGGAAGTTCAGGAGAAAGGCACCAGATGATTTGGTATCTGATGAGGGCTGCTCTCGGCTTCCAAAAGGGTGCCTTGTTGCTGTGTTTTACATGGCAGAAGGCTGAAAGGCAAAAAGGACAGACAGCTCTCTGGCTCTTTTTGATAGCAATTTTATTTCAGTAGGTTTAGGGCTACATGTGGTGTTTGGTTACATGGGTCCATTATATAGTGGTAAAGAAGTCTTAGCTTTAAATGTACCCATCACCCAAACTAGTGCTCATTGTACTTGATAGCTAATTTTTCGTCCCCCTCCACTCTGAATTTCCAGTGTCCATCCATTATATCATTATTTTTGCCTTTGCAGACGCATAGCTTAGCTTTCATTTATAAGTGTGAACATGCAGTATTAGGTTTTCTGTTCCTGAGTTACTTCACTTAGGCTAATGGACTCTAATTTCAACCAAGTTGCTGCAAAAGACTTTATTTCATTCATTCTTATGGCTGAATAGTGTTTCATCATATGAATACCACATTTTCTTTATCCACTGATTGGTTGATGGGTTGATTCCACATCTTTGCAATTGGAATTTTGCTGTGATAAAGATATATGTGCAGGTGTCTTCTTTGTATAGTGACTTCTTATCCTTTGGATAGATTCCCAGTAGTGGGATTGCTGGGTCAAATGTGAGTTCTATTTTTAATTCTTTGAAGAATGTCCATATTGTCTTCCTTGGGGGTGGTACTCATCTATATTCCCCAACATTGTATAAGCATCCCCTTTTCACCACATTCATGCTAACATTTATTGTTTTTTTTTACTTTTTAGTAATTGTTATTCTGATTGATGTCATTTTTCACAGAACTAGAAAAAAAAAAAATCCTAGAATTCATATGGAACCAAAAAAGAGCCCAAACAGCCAAAGCAGATCTAAGCAAAAAAACAAACAAACAAACAAACAAAGCTGGAGGCATCACATGACTACATTTCAAATTATGCTACAGGACTATAGTAACCAAACAGCATGATACTGACAAATGTAGACACATAGACCAGTGGAACAGAATAGAAAATTCAGAAATAAACCCAGATACTTAAAACCAACTGATCTTTGACACTGCAGACAAAACATACCCTGGAGAAAGATCACCCTATTCAAGAAATGGTGCTGGTAAAAATGGCTAGCCGTATGCAGAAGAATGAACCTGGACTCCCACCTGTCACCACCTACAAAAATTAACTCAAGATGGAGTAGAGACTTAAATGTAAAACCCGAAACCATACAAATTATAGCAGAAAACCTGAGAAAAAAACTCTTCTGGACATTGACCGTGGCGAAGGATTTATGTCTAAGACTCCAAAAGCAAATGCTACGAAAACAAAAAATAAATAATTGGAACTTAATTAAACTAAAAAGCTTTTGCACGGCAAAAGAAATAACCAACAGGGTAAACAGACAACCTATGGAATGGGAGAATATATTCCAAACTATATATCTGACAAAGGACCAATATCCAGAATCTACAAGTAACTCAAACAAATCAGCAAAATAATAATAATAATAATCCCATTAAAAAGTGAGCAAATGACATGAATAGACATCTCTCAAAAGAAGATATACAAGCAGCCAACAAGCATATGAAAAAACACTTAACATCATTAATCATCAGGGACTAGCAAAAAAGCACAATGAGATATCACCTTACCCCAATCTTAATGGCCATTATTAAATAAGATTTAATAAGATCATTAATCCCATTCATGAAGGTTCTACCCTCATGAAGTAATCACCTCCTAAAAGCCCCACCTTCTTAATACTCTCATATTGTCCATTAAGTTTCAAGGTATGAATTTTGTGGGGGACACATTGACACAGCTGGAGGCCAAGATATTGTTCTAATTTTCTTTCTTTTGACTCACACAACCTCTTCAAATATTTGGCACACAGACTACTTCACATATACATTGAAGTATATTATTTCTGCAGTGATTAAAAATAACACAGTTGTTCTCCTTGTCTCAGAATAGGATACAGCACTGAGTTAGATCTATGCTAACCTAAGACAGAGAAATTCATGGAAATATTTGGTCTGCCTTGCTACAAATACTTCCTGTAGGATTGCTTTACTGCTGGGCAATATGCCATAAACCAGCTTTCTCCAGAGGAAGAGTAGCTCAGGGCAGCTATTTTTACTAGAATACACTCACCTCACAGGATTATAGTAGCTCCCACAGATATACTGATAATTTTTTTTATCACTAAGATGATCTATCATCCCAGAGTTTTTCTTCTGAACTTTGAAAACCTCTGTGCATATGTGTTTGTGTAAGTGTAGGGCGGGGAATTCAGTTGGAGAAGTGAGGTGAGTATGGTTGTGGGATTCTATTTCTTCACTCTAGTATCAACTGAGTGTTCCTAGAGTCCTACAGGGTCTAAAGTGCTTCTCTCATGCCAGGGAAATGCAGAATGACATTCGGGATACCTAACACAGGTCTACAGAGTACATAAAAATGAACAACTGGGAAAAAAAGTGTGTGTGTGTGTGTGTGTGTGTGTGTGTGTGCATGTTTGTGCATTTGGCACACACTGTCTGAGACGATTAAGGGCAGTCAAGCCTTAAGTCCTGGTCTCAAGTTATGCAACATATTTTTAAAGAAATTCAATTGTGTCAAGATTTCATATTGACTCTAAAAGATCAGAGACGATCATTTTTGGCTAACAAGCTGAATCTGGCTAGCTCCTATGTCTACACAACAGGTTTTGCTATATTATGAGAGGTTTTGAAATCATTTATGTTTCACTCTTGACTTGAACTGTTTTCTTGCCTTAATTCCCTAAGTGTGACTGATTCATATTTAAATGTACAAAAAGTCTGGGCTGCCCTAATGCTCACTTTTAGCAAGGAATTCCTAATGCAATACACTTAGTGCAGTATCTGACAAAAAGGGCTAGTGCACTCCCTCTGTCTCTGTCCATGTGTAGAAAGGAGAAGCAATCAAACATCCATGTGCCTAGTCAACCTGACAGTGACTAAGGGAATGTTTCTTTATTTTGGGGGGGGAGAAGCAGTATTTATTAAGGGGACAGAACACAGTGGGAGGGGACCCAAGGGGGTTGCCCAGGAAATGTTTCTAACATGGCTGTATTTGAAAAATCTTTCAGAGCAATGATTACAATGATATCCATGGTGAACTTAAAAAATCCAAAATTAATAGAAAAAATATGACCCGAATGTGTGACAAATATTGCTATAAATACAAAAACAAACATGTCTCAATTTTGACCACATACTGTTGTGTGTTTTTGTGTGAAAAAGCTTTCACAGTAATGATTTAAAGTAAATTTAAAATTTTCTCTGTTCTCAAAGTGGGAAATCAATAAGGAAAAATGTTGAAAGGAACCTCCTTCAACCAATTTTCCGACTTTCAGAAGGACTATAAACTCCTGTTAGTGTAGCCAAGAGACAAAATGGAGAATGTGGCAGAATATAATTACAAGTGTTCAAGAAGGCATGGATATTTTGTAACCAACAGCAAAAAATAAGCAAACAAATAACAAAAAAACCCCACATATTTTTATGGTAATATACTTATTTTAGCAAAATATGGGAGGTTCATATTGTGTTTTTTGGAAGGATGCTGTGTCCTGGCCCGGAAGCAGCTTCTGTGTATGAATGTGTGTGTGTGTGTGTGTCTGTGTGTGTGTGTGTGTGTGTGTGTGTGTGTGTGTGTGTGTGTTTGTGTGTGTATGTGTGTACATGCATGCAGTGTGCAAGATGTGGGGGATATAAATGCATAGGAAATAAGAGGATATTGTGATTTATGCTATATTGGTGAGTGAGAACAGGACTCTAGGGCCAGTGTTCATTTTGTGGGGAACATCTACCCCAGCTTTGGGGAGAATGTTCAGGGAGGAATTCTTGAAAGTAATAATTTGTCACTGAAACTAAAGAATAAGTGCAATTTAGATGAAGAAGAGGATTTGGGAGTGGAGAGGAATAGTTGCTAGTGATGTTCCTGGGTGTGGTAACACTATTGTTAGGGAACACTTTTTTAATAAAAGTTTTACTTTTAACTGGTTTTATACAAAATGTATTATAAGAATAGTGGGAATCATTTGAATAGTCAGATTCACTCTTATTTTTTGCATTCAACAATTTGTATAAGAAGGGGACCCCCCAAAACGCAGAATTTATTTATTCAAAATTATGTTTATTCTTACATGTTTAAATTTCAGTCACTTTCAAAGTACTTTCCATTTGATGCAATACACCTATCAAGACACTTTTCCCACTGCTCAAAACAGTTTTTGAACTCATCCATTTTGATGCTTTTTAGTGCTCCTGCCCTTTTTGTTTCATCTCTTTCACATCTGCAAAACGTTTCCCTTTGACGACTTTTTTCATCTGGGAAACAAAAAAAGTTGCTCTGGGTGGGAGTGGGTGAATAAGAAGGGTGGGGCATGGGGATTATGCTGATTTTGGTCAAAAACAGTTGAACACTCAGCACAGTGTGGGCAGGTTGGTCATGTAAATCATTCATCATGATATGGATAAACACATTGAAAGAATCTGCGGAAAAAAAAAAAATCACTGAAGCCAAATGCAGCCTCTCACAACAATCCTAGCTGGTACACTGTTGCTGATGGATTTCTAGAACACTTACCTAGTGGGGGAACCTGTATTATAAGGGCCTTGCCCTCTAAAAAAGAATTCTAGATTTTTTTTGGTCCCCCCTCATATATCAGGCTTCTTTATGACATGACTATTCCATTTTTTTTAAAGACAGTCATTGAAAGTATTTTTAGCATAATTTATTCCTCTTTAAGAGTATTTTGACTTCAGTATAACTGATTGCCTCTCTGGAATTGACTGTGAAGGCTTTTATAAGTGTTGACACTAACTTCAAGTATACTGCTGGTCATTCATGTAAATTGCCCATTTGTATAAAATAATAGCCTTTTACAATAATTTACATATTTTTGCAATATCATCTACCAGCTTCTCTGATTTTACAGTTTTCTCTGTATATCTCTTTTGTTAGTTAAAGGACATTTTCTTTGTTTTTCCCATGTGTTATATGGCAGAGAAGCTGTAAAGATGATTTATTGCTGTTTTTTAATATGATGACATAAGAACAGCATTTTCCAGATTTATTTGTTCAGAGAATGTGTTTTCAAGTCCATGATACTATCTACTTAATTAGAAATGTAGGTTTCTGGATATTTGTGAACTTTGGCAGCTGTATATTTAGTGACTGCACTGACAGATCTTGGTTTGAGGTACTTGAGCTTGGCTTTAATTATCTGAGGCAAAATATGATTCAAAAATACGACAACAGATAGATTTTCTGGTTTTCTTTTCCCAGAGAAGAAAATCAGAGGATTTTTCCTAAACATTTTTTGTCCTGTGTTTTTCTGCCCCTTGCAGAGCTAAATCAATAGCCACTTGTTCTTTTTTTTCTTTTTTCTTTTTTCTTGTTTCTTGTAATCTAAGTATAGCAGAATTGCTTCATGAGACAAGTTAAAAAAAAAAAGCTCTATAGAAAATCTGGGCAAGGTTCTGTTTGAGATACAAATTACTAATGAATTGGCTAACATATGCTTGGTGTTACATTCAACTTTAGGGAAGGGCGGGGTTTGGGGTGAATCTAGATTTTAGTAAAAGTAAGACATATATAAAAATTGCTATTAGGCAAAGCATACATGCACATATATAATGCATGCATAGCAGAATGTTTTAAGTAATAAAAAAGAGCCAGTATAAAATGCAGTAAGACTTTTCATGATGGAGAATTTATTCTGAGTTGAGGTCATCAAAGATTTGAGAAGGAAGGATTTGGACCAGTTTTTGAATAGAGTTTGGGTTCAGTAAGATATGCAGAAAAGAAGAATGGTGTTGGAATCAGAAGGAACAACTTTACTGTGGTCAGGAAACTTTGTCCTCAGGGGAAAAAAAAATAGGTCAATTTAACTGAATTCCAAAGTGAATTAAAGGTAATCAGGAAAACTAAGACGAAAATTTAGGTTGATGACCTGGAATATAAAACAGGGAATTTTATATTTATTTTGTAAAATGTTGAGACATCATTAAAGGTTTAGTTTTGGCAAGATATTGGTTCAAGTGCTATTTCATCTATTTACTAGTTAAATACTTAAAGCAAGTCAAACCAACTTCTGAATAACTTGGTTTCCTCATCTGTAAAATGAGAATGACAATAGGATCTTTCTGGGTTTCTTTAAGAGTTAGAAGTAACACAGTTTTTCACTTAATATTAGCAATTGTTATTCATACAATGAAGGGCTTTTAACAGCTGAATTCCAAGGTTGCCTTCTTTGTTGTGTTTCTATGATCTCTATGAGATTATATTTGCTCAGAATATCATAGAATCTCAGAGTTGAAGATAACTTTAGAGGTGTTCTGTAATGGGACAAGCATCTCCATTACAGCCTTCCTGATTTTATTCCACGTCTTCACCTGACATCTGGGGGAAACTGTAATTAGGAGGAAGTTTACTCTTTTTCTAAAGCAGTCCTTTTTATTGCTGAACATTTAAAGTTTTCTATCTACTGATCTAAGAGATGTTGTTGCTTTGTAACTCCCACACATTAGTTCCCTATTCCTTTATTTCAGAGTTACCAAATGCCAGCATCTCTTCTACATGTCAAACTTAAAAATAGTCAACATAGTTGTGTGGTTTCCTTTCTAACTTCCTAAGTCTTTTCTTCCTAAGTCTTTTCACTTCTACACCAATATCCCTGGTCTTTCATCTATCCCATGTGACATGATTCCATTTGTCTTCACTTTTATGTCCTGCTTCCTTTGGTTGCACTTCAATTTTAAGTTTATTTTTTGAAATACTGTCCTAACAATGAGATCTCTTCAGAGCCAAGTTCAATAGATCTTGCTTGATCTAGAATCTAGACCCGTGTTATGGCCTGTCACCTATGGAATTTTACAAAATGCACAAAGCCAAAAATGTTCTGATTCACTAGGTCTGGATTTGGGCCCAGATACTGGCATTTAAAAAAAGATCCACAGAAACAATAGGAACTCTCATTCATTGCTGGTATGAGTACAAAATGGTAAAAATGTTTTCAAAGACAAACAGTTTTCTACAAAACTACATATACTCGTACCACAAGATCCAACATTAATGCTCCTTGGTACATACCTACATAAATTGAAAACTTATATCCACACAAAAACCTGCACATGGATGTTTATACCAAATTTATTTATCATAATTGCCAAAAGCTGGAAGCAGCCAAAATGCCCTTCAGTAGGTGACTAGATAAATAAACTGTGGTAAATCCAGACAATAGAAAATTATTCATGCTAAAAGGAAATGAGCTGTCAAGCTAGGAAAAGACATGGAGGAACCTTAAATACATAATACTAAGTGAAAGAAGTCAACTTGAAATGGTTACATGCTGTAGGATTCTAAATATATGACATCTGGAAAAGGCAAAACTATGGAAACAGTAAAAAGGGTAGTGGTTGCCAGGGGTTGGAGGAAGGGAAGGATGAGTAGATGGAGCTCAGAAGATTTTTAGGGATTGAAATTATTCCGTACAATACGGCAATGGTGAATACATGTCATCATATATATATATGATTCTAGATAGATAGATAGATAGATAGCTAGATAGATAGATAGAGAGTTAGATGTTGCATATACATAGAAAATATCTATCTGGAGATAAAGAATTCTATGTATATATTGAATGTGCAACACCCTAATAAAAGCTATGGACTTTGAATGATAATGGTATGTCATTGTGGATATCTACTGTAACAAATGCACCACTCTGGTGCCATAGTTATAGTGTAGGAGGTTGAGCTGTTGATAATGTGGGGGTTGTTTGTGTTTAGAGGCAAGGGTATGTGAGACTCTGGACTTTCCATTCAATCTTGCTGTGAACCTAAAACTACTCTAAAAGATACAGTTGACTAATTTTCAAAAAGCCCTACATACAATTTTTATATCCAGCTAGACACTATTATCAGTTAAGGAAGGTGGGTTAGCATAATGATTATTGCGGCCGTATCACACTGTTACGTACCAAATTTGGAAATAGTCAAAACTATTAAGATCTTCCCTAAATGTGTACACTACATTTTCTAGGACATAAATCTGTGAGTTTTCTCATTCTTATTACATCTCATCTTGGCCATTTCTGGTCAGCATTCTGTATGTCCCATGTTGTTTTCAATTTCATGTACATCATTCAGGTAACCTTAAAACTTTATTAATTTGGGATAGGTATTCCAGAAGAACAAATTTAACAAAAGCTATGGATTCAGGTCTGTCTTTTGTTTATCACTACACTTTTCTAGTGAGTGATATGTGTTGTTCACACTCTTTCATATTTGACGTATCTATTAGCTTGACTGATGCTTTGAATCACCTTTCCTTTCCAAGTTAAAGTGATACATGCCTATAGAGTTGAACAGGAAGAGAGAACAGTTCTTGGAATGCCGTAGAGTAAGAGAGACGGCCTCCAGTGGTAAAGGTAGGCATCTTCCAGCTCTTGGCAAGACTCTTAGAATGGCATTGTTGTAGCTTAGTTGGCATGATTTTGGCTACAAATATTAGGAATTCCAACTCGATATGACTTAAATAGTGAGGGGATTCATTATCTTACATAACAAGAACCCTAGAGGTTTGAAGGTTAGTTAATTCAACAATTTTCTATTGTCATCAAAATTCTCCTTTCCTTTTATCTTTCTACTCTGTCATCCTCAGCACTTCCTATCAGGTTAACTTACCTTGTGGTCCCCAAAGGACCACAGAGTTTCATAACAACATGTAGACATGACAACATCCAGGAGCAGAAGGGGAGCTCTCTTTTCTTCATCTCTTTTTAGAATTCTCTCATCAGGCTTCCCCTCCTATCTCTTTCACATAAGCTGTATAATATCATATGTCCCAGAATAAAGAAATCGCTGGCAAGGAGACCTGGATAAATTGCGATTCACCTCCAGGGTCTAGGGACAGGGCTGGATCTAGAGATGAGGCTGTGGAGGAATTTGATACCTGTTTAAAAAAGGTGGGGGTGCCGGGCTCAGTGGCTCAGCCTGTAATCTCGCGCCTTTGGGAGACTGAGGTGAGTGGATTGCCTGAGCCCGTGGGTTTGAGACCTGCCTGGGTGACTTGGCGAGACCTCATCTTTACAATAAATCAAAAAATTAGCCGGGCATGGTAGCGCGCGCCTGTAGTTCCAGTTACTTGGAAGGCTGAGGCAGAAGGATTGACTGAGCCCAGCAGGTCGAGACTATGGTGGCCGGGAGCTCGCCACTGCCCTCCAGCCTGGGTGACAGAGTGAGACTCCAACTCAAATAAATAAATAAATAAAAATAAAAATAAAAAAAAAGTTGGGGGGATGTCAATGAGCAAGACTTGAACAAAAGTAGGATGCTGTGAGCAATGAAAAAGGTGGTCGTGGAAAATAATTTCTGACAGAAACTGCCAGTGGTCATTATACTACTAGAGCTCAAAGGCATTTTCTCTTTTCAGAGTATATATTGCTATTATGCTATTGGAAGTGTTCTCAAAATGGCTGAAATGCTGGCTTGTTGCTGAAGATTAAGCAAACATTTTATAGAGCAAAGTTAGCAGGATAAATTATTCTGCTGATCACATGTTAACATTTTATTTCTCTCTAAAGCAAGTTAATTAAAGCCCACTTAAAAAAATAAGTTGTGCAGGATTAATCCTATATCTGTGATTGGTCCTAGGAAAAAGTGCTCCATCCTTGCTCAGAAAAGAGGACCTTCAGCTCTTAGAAGCAAGTTCTCCTTTATTTTTTATTTTTCCTTCAGTCTTTTAAAAGGAGTTAAAATTAGAGCTTTGTGATAGGAAGTAATGGAAAAATAGGACTAATTGAGATCACTGACAGAGAAAAGTATCTGGGAGAGGAAATATAATTTTCAATGAGCTGGATAATTAAGCACAAATTAAAATTTGTTTGAAAAAGTTCATGCAAAGTCAATGTAATATTACTTCTAATTGATCTTAGTGAAATTTAGAGTCAGAAAATGGAGAGAAATTGGCATAGACATGGAATATAGTCGAAGGAGTTCATGTACTGTAAATTACTCAGTGCCCTTCAGAAAGAAAACCCCAGGTGAATGAATTTCAATGCTATCTTGAAGAAAAGGCTAACGGATTTGTAATGACAGCTAGACTAGAAATGTGTGTCACCCATAGAAGGAAACAGAATCAGTCATCAGGACAGGAGTGCCCATTTATTGTGACAAATGTGTGTGGAGGATTTTCCTGCATTGTTTCATTTAATTCCTGCAACCCTTTAAGGCAGGTGCAATATGAGGCAGGTATAATCATAAAGAATTAAGTGATTATAGGTTGTAAAGCGCCACACAAATGAAAGATATTTTTAGTCCATGTTTTTCTGCATACATGTCAGCCTATTGCTGGACAACCTAGCTCTCCTCAGTTCTGAGTTGAATATACAAGAAGCCCATGGCTCAGAGTTTAGCATATGAGAGTCATTAAGCAATTTTACCTGATGTCTGTTCTCTAAACCTCATCCATTTAATACATTCATTAAGGCAGGAAGAGTTACAAATCAAGTTCAATAGCCAAATCACACTTTAAGACAAAATCTTTTCATGCTATAGATACACATATTTGTTTGTTTGTTTTGAGTTGGAGTCTCACTCTGTCGCCCAGGCTGAAGTGCAGTGGCATGTTCCCAGCCACTACAGCTCGACCTGTTGGGCTCAGGTGATCCTTCCGCCTCAGCCTTCCAAGTAGCCAGAACTACAGGCACACACTACCATGCCCGGCTAACACATATGTTTTTAAGCTGACAAATAGTATAAACATCCTCCCCTATACCCTGAAGATAATAATTTTGAAGTCTTTTTAAAAATTGGGTTTGAGAATAGATACATCTTGCTAGGTAACACAGATAGGCATTTAAAATGCTACTCCAAGAATTTTTAAAGCTTGGGTGGCATAACTGTGAAAAAAGATACAATGTGATGGTGAATATTGGAGTGGGCAGGGATGAGATTTACAAAGTACACTTGGCTTATTCACACGCGGATGCACTCCTTGAGTTCCAAGCAATTATTGTCATTGCTTGTTAGCACTCGAGGTCACTGTTGCTTCAGCCCAAATAAACAAACTCATTAGTAAAATATGTCCTGGAGAGCAGCATGACTCATTTACTTGAGAAATTGAATGCAAAAGGAACCCCCTAGCTAATAATATTTTGGAGTTATTTTTGAAAAGCAGGGAATTATGAAAGGTGTAAAGGGAAATTCTGAATGAAAAATTCATACTCGTCATTTGAGATCATCTAGTTTGGAAACAAGCACAATTGGCACCTATGCTATTAAATAAGATCTTACTTGGAATTGCACCGGTGCTATTCTTCAGTTGCTGAAAGTGGAACTCAGTCACCAAGGTAATGTCTTCTAGGATTCTCTTAAAAATTAGTAAGACCTGGATTAAGCGTTTGTCAAACAAGGAAGGCAATGAAAGAAAGTAGAAGAAAAATTATACTTGGGATTTCAGGAGGGCAACAACAAGCTGTCTTCAGAGTTTTTATTTTTAAATGGAATTACATGTAATAGGCATACTAACTTTTTGTAGCAGGTTGCACAAAAAGTAATATGACACAGTTCTTAAATATTTTCTTTGTCTATAAACATACTTAGAGCTCACTTTTTTTTGTCCATAGGAAGGAAAACAATCTATGAAAAATGTTTTATTTTCTCCTTGAGAGGCATATTCTACTATAGAGGAGGTTTCAACAGTAAAGTTCATCTTGTAAATAAATCTGGGAAAGACAAAGTTATCTCTACCTGAAAAGACATATATTCCCAAGTGTCTCTAATCACAGTAAGCCTTGAATTTGGTCAAGAACAGATAGGGAGAGATGGGAGTCCACATGTAGATTTGTTTTGAGAGATTCTCCTAGACTGACTTGGTCTTTCTCATGCCTGCTGGACTGCTGATGAGAAGATGATAATTGGTAGGTTAACAACAATCCAGTTTGGCATCACTGTCAAGTAGGTACAGACATACTCCAACTATCTCAAGCTAGCTACCAAGTAATGTTGGATATGCTTAAATATTTTATGACAAGAATGGTAAAGATATACTACATCATTATTGTTGACTGCTCCCCCAATGGAGTTAGAAGTTTAACCTTGAAAAGAGGCAGAATTTGAAATAAAATGTTTGTTAACTTTATTAGAGCAAGATATAACTCATTGGTAGAAATCCAAATTTGATTGCTGTAAATTCTTTATGAAACTATTGCCTTGAGTATTTCTTAATCACTACCTCTCCGTAGAATGTGGATTCTTACTAAAAAGTTCTGATTCTGTCAGAAGAAGAAGGCTTTTATCGTGTGTCCCGAGGCTGAGAGCTCTCCTCTGCGCAGAGCTGTTTCTGCCTAGGCAGGGTGTGCCAGAAATTATTCATACTCTTCTGAACTAGATCTGTAGGTCCTCACTCAGTGCCTGGCTCAAAGAGATGCTTAGGAAGTACTTCCGGGGTCACTGAGTTCTAGTCACAATCTGTTAATACATGCTGTTCCTTTCGTTATTAAAGGAAAAGTCACATTTCTTCAAAGACCTCTCAGGATGCGCAGGAAAATGGGACTGAGAAAGAAGACATATCTGGTCCTCCTTTGTTGAAGGAGTTTAAAGGAGATAGAGTCTCAGCTGTCAGGTTGTTGGTAACTGATAATGTAAAACATGAAGTTATATGAAGAATTATAGAGGATCTGCAAGACTCCTGTACAACTCTTGCTGCCTGGCAGCTGCATTCTGTGACTCTTCCAAGGACAAAAGAAGGGCTTATTAAGTCCAGAATTTCCCCGGCTAGTTGCTTAAAATCAAACTGTAAAGCCAGGAATGCACAAAGCTTCCTTATTCTCCTCCAGCAACCAGAAATCAGCAGGATGTTCACTTATGACACATGAAAGACGGAGAGTTCCAAGCTTTAAGGACAAACACTTGGGCAGAAATTCAGGCTGTGATTCTTTTTTTTTTTTTTTTGAGTTGGAGTCTCACTCGGTCGCCCAGACTGGAGTGCAGTGGCCGCTCCCAGCCACCGCAGCCTCGCCTGCCGGGCTCTGGCGATCCTTCCACCTCAGCCTTCCAAGTAGCCGGAATTACAGGCGCGCGCTACCACGCCCGGCTGATTTTTTGATTTATTGTAGAGATGAGGTCTCGCTGCCCAGGAGGGTCTCGAACCCGTGGGCTCAGGCAATCCACTCACCTCAGCCTCCCAAAGGCGCGGGATTATAGGCTGAGCCACCGAGCCCGGCAGGCTGTGATTCTTGAGTGTGGAGAAGTTAGATCTGGAAACTATCTGTAGATGGGGAAACTGAGGACATGTGGCACATGGACTCTCCTACATGTGAGATTTAACACTGATCTGCAAGAGAGGGTTACCAGGACACCCTCCTCCTGGATCAGAATTTCATTTCCGAGGCCTGCATTCCCCTGTCTATGAGGCACCTTTGGCCTCCTAAATTTCTGCTCGCCATGTGGAACAATCTAACTTTCTTTTCTTTCCCCAAATGATGTGATTCACTGATCTTTACCGTATTAGGCTGGCTTCCATTCTATAGCTGTAAAAAAAAGTCTACTTTCTTAAGTAGGTCTTACAGGAAACTTCTTTTTAGATGTCTCCAGGCAAGTAGTGTTTGTGTTTTTAGCCTTATGTATTACAAGGCAGACACCTAGAAAGGGATAAAACAGAATTCTACACTCGAAAAACAGTAAGTTGCTTAAAATGAAAACTTTTTTTTTTTTTAAAAAGGGAATGCATACAAGAAGTTATATGCTTTGGGAAGAGTGAGATAAATAGCTTCAGAAACACATAGAAAAGGACTAATTTGGAGAGCATGGAAAGCCAAAATTATATAGCATAATTAAGCAGCACCCAGACTAGAAACGAGAGAAGCCAAATTTCTAACTAATTGTTTCTCTTAGTCAGTGCTCCAGGCCTCAGGAAGAGTTGTGTAGGCAGTTGCCTCTTCTCTGTGTCTTAATGATTTAAATAAATTATAGAGTCAAATATGTTATGAGTGATGGGACCCTATGTCTGTCACATCATTGATCACAGATAACTGATTGGTCCAATCCAGTTGACTTCATGCGAGTTCTCTGTTTCCCCAGCTCCACATACTCCAGGCAGAACCCCGTGTGCTTAGAAGGGGACCTTGTTGGATAGAGCAGGTATCTAGAATCACAGAACTGTGGGACTGCAAGTGTTTTGAGGGGGCCTTTAAGAAATGTGAGTTTACAAAGCACCTAGAGTGTTACTACTTCTTGAAGATTTTCTGGGATGCATTTACTTAGATTTTATCATGGAAATTTGGGTGGAAGATGGGGACAGAAGGTATGTGTTGGACAATGCTTTATGACTCCAAGGGAGAAGACATCTTTCTGGCATATTTAAGCCCCCACAGATTTATGACAAAAATCAACTAATTGGCTTCTTCTTCCCTAATGTTCTCTCTTGATTACTTGAAGTCAGTTGTTATTATCAGGCCTGTTGTTTGACTTTGTTAGCTCCATCGCTTCAGCTCTTTTAAAAAGCAAACAGAATTTTATATTTTTGACTTTTAATCACTTATACTATTCTTACATCTCACCCTTAACATGCAATGAATGAATCTACTCCCACAAAGTTCCGGTTATGTAGCATACACTGGCCCCCTTGTATCACATTCCTTCTCAATTTTTCCCAAACCATATTATTTTTTACAGCGGCACTTCAATTTTGCTATGTGGCTACAGAGTTGCTAGGTCATTCTACAATATTTATACTTAGTTATTTTATTATTATTATTTTTTTGAGTTGGATTCTCACTCCATCACCCAGGCTGGAGTAGAGTGGCATGCTCACGGCCATCCCAGTGTCGACTCGCTGGGCTCAGGTGATCCTTATGCCTCAGCTGTCCAAGTAGCCAGAACTACAGGCATGCGCTACCACGCCTGGCTAACTTTTTGATTTATTGCAGAGATGAGGTCTCGCCAAGCTGCCCAGGCTGGTCTCGAACCCATGAGCTCAAGCAATCCTCTCACCTCGGCCTCCCAGAGTGCTGGGATTACAGACTTGAGCCACTGTGCCTCGCCTATACTTAGTTCTTTTACATACTGTGTTAATTCCTAACGTTTCCATGTTTAAAGAAATTTTCTCACCTGATATTTTGCATTTCGTCTCCCCTTTTTTTTTAGTTTCTACTGTGTGTTTCACATTAAATTATCCATAAGACGATAGTATTGGGTATAACCTTTCCCTCCTCAAAAGCTTCTTCTGCGGCATCCCACTGCCTATAGGTATAATGCTTAAATTCTATAACTTGGTTCATCATCTCATCTAGGAATTTCTCATCACTCATTCCCCATCTGCTCAGGGCCCCTCATACACGGACCCCCTCAACCTTTCTGCTGTGTTTATGCTTTCCAGCACCAACTCCCTTTACACCTCTTCCCGTTACATGCAGGTGACCTGAAACTTGCCCAAGCTTTGGTCCCAGCTCCATGCACCACCTTCTTGGTGAGATCTTCTCCGTGTATCCTGTATTCACTTACTCGTCTGTATCATGAGGGTGAGTTAGCGGTTGGGCATAAGAGCTAGGTTTAGAGAAGAATACATTCTTCCCAACACTTGTCATTTTAAGAAATTCTACCAAAGTGAGAAATGACAGGTTCTTTAATTATTCTCCCTTTGTTGGGCAGTTGGGTTATTTTTGACTACTTTCAATTATAATGATGGTGTTCACATGATTTACACCTCTGAGGTGATTTCTTTTCTGTTTTTTTTTCAGTCTATATCATTAGTTCATCTGCTTTTTGACTTACCTGGAGAAATCTGACCTTTGATCACGTATGAATTCCATAAATACTTTTCAAGATCATTTTTTCCCACGTGTGCACTACATTCTGTATGTCCCTTTTGAACAGCGGCTTCCTTTCTGACTTCTTGCTTTGTATATTCCACTCACTTCAGCTCCCCTGAACTCTAATCTCTGCCTCAGAGTGTAGCAGACCCCTCTGCTTTGCTTAGCTCTTACCTTGCTTTGCTGAGGTTGGAAAATTATCCCTATTGAGAGACCTGGGACAATTGTAAAACTTTTCCTTCACTCATGCTGTTTTGAGCTGCATGTTGTAAAATGCTTAAAAATATTTCCAGGCATGCATGGTGGCTCATGCCCGTAATCCCAGCACTTTGAGAGGTCAAGGCAAATGAATTGCTTGAGCCGAGTTCAAGGCCAGCCTGGGCAGCATAGCAAGACCTTGTCTCTACAAATAATAATAATAATAAAAATAATAAAATAGCTGAGCATGGTGGTACATACCTGTAGTCCCGCGACTTGCAAGGCTAAGGCAGAAAGATTGCCTGAGCCTAGAATGGTGAGTCTTGATCATGCCACTGCACTCAAGCCTAGGTGAGACCCTGACTCAAATATATAAATATATATATATATATATATATATATACACACACATATATGTGTGTGTATTTTTTTCCTTATCTATTTTGATCAACTTACGTAGAGTGAACTAATCCAGGATAGGTTACTCCATTATAGTCAGAAATAGACATTCCTCATGTCTTCTTTCTGAATGAAGTTTTCTATTCTTTTCTCCCTGCTGGTTTGAAGTTAATATACTTGATTTCTATTTTTTAGAAAACTTCAGAATCTGTGTCTGCAGTCTAAAGTGAATTCATCTGTATGTCCTCCTCAACAATGCTAGATGCTGCAACTTCAACTCAATCCCTTTTTTGGGTACAATTATTTAGTTCTACTTTGTTTTGTTATTTGTTGCATTAAACATTATTAGTATTACTTTAAATAAAGTTATTGTTGATTGACTTTATCCACATGCTTGCTAATTATTATTTTCTTTTTTCCCAGTTCTTGTATCTCACACTTGTTATCTGAGAGTCTTTTCTTTTTGGTTCAATTCTTTCTTTAAAATTTTCTTTGCCATGGATTTTTTTGATGATAAACTTTAATTCATCTGAATATATGTTCATTTCACTTTTGTTCTCAAAGTATAGTTTGGGAATAGGGTCTTAATTGACAGTTTTTTTTTCATTGCTTGGACTATATTATTCTGTAGTATTCTGACATCCATCATTGCTTTGAAAGTCTGTTAATGATCTGTTTGTGATTTGCTTGTTGGTAATTGTCTTAGTTTGCACTTATTAGAGTGCAAATAAAAAACCTGAGATGGAGATTCTCAGTTTTGTTAGTTGAAAGTAGAACAAAACAAAAAAAAAGAAAGAAAGAAATAAAAGCTGGAAGATCAGTCTGATTCCACTAGAAACTCTACAACCTGAGAGTACTACAAAAATGTTCCACTTTGATATAAAGGAGTTGGCCTTTGATATCTTTCTATGAGTCATGGTTTGGCCTTGGGCTCTCCCTGAAGGAATCATGAAACTTTTGAGACATTTCCAATGATCTAAGGACAATTTTCAAAAGAAGGTTGAGTGTGGGTCCACTATCTTGGTAAAAGAGATCTGGGCAGGACACCAAAAGGCACTCTGTTATTTCTGGTTGTAGGAAGATCTCTTTGTCTTTGTCTTTGTACTGTTCTACTCGTGTTTCTAGGTGCAAACTTCTTTTTTTTTTTTTTGAGTTGGAGTCTCACTCTGTCACCCAGACTGGAGTGCAGTGGCCGCTCCCGGCCACCACAGCCTCGACCTGCTGGGCTCCGGCAATCCTTCCGCCTCAGCCTTCCGAGTAGCCGGAATTACAGGCACGCGCTACCACGCCCGGCTGATTTTTTGATTTATTGTAAGATGCAGTCTCGCTGCCCAGGCGGGTCTCGAACCTGCGGGCTCAGGCAATCCACTCACCTCAGCCGCCCAAAGGCGCGGGATTACATACAGGCTGAGCCACCGAGCCCAGCGCAAACTTCTTTTTATTTATTCTTCTTGGAAAACATTGTATTTCCTGGATCTGAAAACTCAAATATGAAAAAAAGGAAGCTTCCTTTTTCTGTATTTTCTCTCTTACATGGCAAAATTTAAGAGTAAATGCCTCCTTACATGTTTTCTTCTATTTGGCTGCCCTTGCCGTAACCTAAGCCTGACTTGGTTTCTCTTACCTCTTCTTCAGGGAAATCAGCTGGTCACTTGTTAGAACTTTCTATATTCTCTCCTTTTATGTATGTCCCAACACTTTTTCTCTGTTGTAGTTTAGGTAAATATTCAAGTGTATCATTCTGTTTATTAACTCTCTCTCTCTGAAGTTGTTCCTCATTTCTTATCAGTGCATCTTTTGAGATTTTAATTTTTTTAATTCTAGAAGTTACTTTTAGTCTTTTAAAATTTAAATTGTTTTATATCCTATTGTTTCTTTCTTATGTCTTTAGTTTTTTTTTATCTTTTAGGGATTTTTTAATATTCATTTTATATTTTGTATCTGACAATATCAAATCTGCATTTCTTAACAATCTAATTCTACTCTTTGTTGTTTCTTTGAGCTCTCCTTTGTGAAGGCTTATTATTATTATTATTTTTGTAGGTTGTGTAATTTTGGATTGCGAGCTCATTATTGGTTTCTTTAAAATTCTGGGATGCTGAGAGGTCTGAGATGAGATTATATTCCTTTGGAGAAGATTTAAGTTGCTCTTTAAGTTAATTTCTCTGCTGGAAGTTTTTCAGGACTTGTTATCAGTATAAAACAAAGCCCAAAATCCTTGGGGGGAAAAACAATAGTTTATGCATTTTTAGACTTTTTTTTTCCATTCTGAGCATGTGGTGATAAATAATTTTTCTCTTGTCACTACCCCTATTAGAAGACTTTTTTTTTGACTCACCCTTTTGGATTTTGGGGTGTTCTAAACCCCAACAACCCAATTTTTGTAAGCCTAAAATCTTGTTCACTATTTTCTATAAGGCTATTAAAATCCAAAGCTCCAAGATCCTAGTATTGGTAAATACCACTGGTGTACCCATAGTTTTTGCACTTGAATGCTAACCATTTTTAAAAACTTTGTCTTCATTTTGCCCCTGTGAGATCATGCTTACTTTTTGTGAGCTCGGCAGTGCATTTTACAGTCTGTTTGATGTATTTATTAAGCACTTTTAGATGTTGAAGCAGAAGGGATTTTAGAATTATTATTGTCTGTGTTGCCAGAAATATAAATCCATTTACTGAGCATACTATAGTTTTTATTTTTGTCCTCTATTTTGGCCATTCTTTGCTAGTGGAATATGAATGTATTCAACTATAATTTGATTTTCTTATATTGTTTATTTTTCTTGCATTTAGTTTTTTTGGGGGTTTTCTGTGTTTATATGTGAGGGGTGCCAAAAATGTATACACATTTTGAGAGGTGTTATCTATGTATTACTTTTAGTTTGTCATTATCAGAATTGTCTGGATGCTGACACTGGATGCTCAACCACTTTGAGCACTTCTTGTAATTGCAGACATCAAATGTGACTTGTGTTCATCTTTTGTTTTCGGTATATATTGATTACAATTTTAATACAGTTTTTTCCTTTCTTAATATGTATATACATTTTTTGGCACCCTCTGTACTTTCAACTTTGCAAATTTTTTTCTAATAAATTATTTTTATTGTTTATATTCTCCACCAAAATTGTTGGATCCTAGAATAGTGGAGGTAAAGAGTAAGAATTAATTGTTTAATTTTTTTAATGTTAAGTTTTTGCACATCTAAATTTTTGACCAAGTTTTATAATTACTTTAATACTCTATGCACAGAAATCACCTACTAGTAAAATTTCTCTCCTCTTTGGGCCAAATCATAAATGTAATGAAAATTGGAAAGTTATTCTTCTTTTCTCTGTTAAATAGTTATTGTGAAGTATGTAAAAGAATTATAGTGATTAGCTTGAACAAGTAGTCAATAAAAAGTGCTTATAGCATTTTTAAAATATAATGTGCTATTTCAGTAACAGTGTGACTATCTAAGCAGTGTATTGTTTTTCTCTTTCATTGCTTTTAATCCTTGAATTAATGGCTTATTTGGGCTTCCTGCGTTGCTGCTAAAATTTCTCTATTACTGATGCCTTTTCTAGCTTCCTCATGTTCTTCTTTCTGTCTGTTTTTGTTGTTGTTATTGCTATTGTTTTCATGTTGCTTCTATTTTATTTCCTTTTTTAGTAGTGGTGATGTGCACCAGAATATTAAATTGACAATTTTTTTGACATTTTACTCAATTTGCTTCTGTATAAATCTCTAAAAGATAAAAATATTCACGGGGCACGATCATAATAGGAGTAACACACAATTAAAATGAACTCATTACCATCAAATACCCAGTCTATACTCAAAATTTCTTATTCTCTTACTGGCAAAATTCCAAAGAATTGCTTTCCCTGACACTCGATGCTTAAGTAGCTCAATGTTCTGATTCTAGTTAGCTCATATATTGGAAAATTATTCAAGAGCTAGTGCAATAAGATAGAGTGATAAAGAAATTTTATATTATTTTTCAAGATATGGGTATAGTTACTTTGTTAATATAGTGAAAAACACTAACACAACGTTTTATTTTATCTGAAAACTGAAATGATAAGATTAATTCTTCTTTGTATTAATTTGCTGCTTTTGAAGTTAATCTTGATGGTTTTCAAATAAGTATTTCTCTTTCTTTGAAAGCTCTTTTTTTAGTTATTAGATTTGTTTTTGGTTGTTGTTGATGGTGACAGTCTCAGGCAAAAGCAAGAAACCTGCATTACTAAGTTATTTTTCTGCAACTTTTTCAGGTCACCTTATACAAAAAGGTAGAAATCCTTAGGGCAACTTATAAGGAAATACCTGAATGCTAAGAAAACCTGAGCAGAACTCGCAAAGGAATTGCGATCAGCATTGTGCATATAGAATATGCAAGGGGCCCCAATCTCTGGGCCACTGACTGATACAGGTCCATGGTCTGTTAGGCACTGGGCCCCACGGCAGGTGGTGTGAGCATCAGGTGAGTGAGCAAAGCTTCATCTGTATTTACAGCTGCTCCCCATCCCTCACATTAATGCTGAGTTCCGTCTTCTGTCAGGTCATCTGTGGCATTAGATTCTCTTAAGAGCAGGAACCCTATTGTGAACTGCGCATGCAAGCGATCTAGGTTGTGCACTCTTTATGAAAATCTAATGCCTGATGGTCTGAGGTGGAGCCGAGTCAGTGATGCTAGTGCTGGGGAGCATCTGTAAATACAAATTAACATTAGCACTGAGGTTTGACTGCACAGAGACCATAATAAATCGGATGTTTACAAACTCATATCAAAACCTGTCAGTGAGTAGCAAGGGAGTTGATCTACTTCAATGGTACAACTGCATCTAACGGCAGGCTTTAAGTCCCAATCTGACACTTATTTTAGTCCACATGTTGCCCACCCATTATTTTATTTACCACTTTTTTCTGCTCCTCTTTTTTTAATGGGGGGCTGCATAATTATTTCATTATATATTACAATGTAATAATAATAGAAATAAAGTGTACAACAAATGCTATGCACTTGAATCATTCCAAAACCATTTCCTCCTCCAACTTCTCCTCCCCTGGTCCATGGAAAATTTGTCTTCCTCGAAACTGGTCCCTAATGTCAAAAAGGTTGGGGACCACTGGCATATAGCATAAAATTACACAGGAATTTGGAAAACAGTAGCTCCTCTACTGTTGAACTTTTAACTCAGGAACTTTCATAGACATTTACATGGCTACATATTAGAGCTAAAACATGTCAGTTCTTCCTATTTCCAACTGTTGGCATTCGTGGTCACATCTGGAGAATACAGTAGCTTGTAGATAACCAGTTTTGCAGACTGGACTTGGAATCTGTGTCTATGAGAAGAGAAACTTCTGGTCTAAGCCCTCAGTAATTAATTCAGCAAACTTCAGTAATTCTGCAGGCAGGAAAGCCAATGGGGATAGTGAAGCACTCAATAATAATTTTAGCAGACTGGAACACTTAGTGGTAAAAAAAATTATAAGAATATTTTCACAGAAATTGGGGAAATAAATTAGTTGAAGGAATGATTAAGAAAGTTCTTAGTTTAAAAGCATATATCATCTAAAGAAGGTTTCTTAAACTTTAATATGCCTTCAGATAATCTGGGGTTCTTGTTAAAATGAAGAACCTAACAATTGGTCTGGGGGTGGAGCCTAGAATTCTGAATTTTTTACAAACCACCAGATGATAGTAATGCTGCCAGTTTATGGGTCACCCTTTGAGTACAAAGGGTCTAGACTGAGAATTTGACTTTGGCAATGGCATGAGATAGAAAGTAAGAGAATATATAATAAAATACATAAAAAGCAATTCAGAGACTAGTACTGATATGTATGTGTGTTTAAATGTAAATGGAATGATGTATGTAAATTGCTTTAAACTCTTAGGAGATAGTATCCACTCTAAATTCAAGATAGAGTATGCTTACAATTCTAATGAGTGCAATGAAAATATAGAACATAGCAAAGATACACACAGAATAGAAACTTTTTTGAGAACATATTTTGAAAGTAAAATGAGAGACTTTACAGTAAGAAGTAAGTAATGTATTCCAATAAGAATACATAAGGGCAGAATTTGAGTCACAGGAACAGGTACTCATGTGGAAAGTACAAAGGCATATTAGTTTAGCTGAAGAGTCACAGGAATGGGATGGGGGCTAGCTCCCTACCTTCAAATCCTATCTTTGCTCACTTGCTCTGTTGCTCAGGTAACAGGGTAGTCAAACTGTACTTTAGCTCCCTTATCTGTAAAATGGGTATAATAGTGTACCCTGCTGAGAAGATTGTTATGCATGAGGTTTTTTTTTTGGTTTGTTTGTTCGTGTGCTTTTTGAGTCAGGGTCTCACTCTGTCACCAGGCTGGAGTGCAGTGGTGTGATCACGAGGAACATGGCTCATGGCAGCCTTGACCTCCTGGGCTCAGGCGAGCCTACCACCTCAGCCTCCCAAATAGCTTGGACTACAGGCACATGCCACCATACCTGGCTAATTTTTTAAAATTTTTCTGTAGAGATGAGGTTTCACTATGTTGCCCAGGCTATGTTGGGCTCAAGCAATCCTCTTGACTCAACCTCCCAAAGTGCTGGCATTACAGATGTGAACCACCATACCCAGCCTGAATTTTATTTATTTTTATTTTTTATTTTTTGAGAAAGCAGGATTTATTGAGAGAACAGAAAAACTCTCACAGGGGGAGGGGACCCGAAGGGGTGGACCCCGGCCTGAGTTTTAAATGTACATACAGCAACTCACAACACCACCTGGTTCATATTTGACAGTACCAAATATTTATTTTTATTATAACAATAACAACAATAAGTTACTTCTAAATACTTCAGGTTAAGGGATTTAAAGAATATTTCTCAAAAATTAGAAATTTTCTGAGTCCATATTGCTGCTAAGTTGCCTTTGGTTATAAAATTAGATTATTTATTTAAAAAAGCAACATGGAGTGAAAAATTATGATTAAAAGAGTGAAATTATCATTGAAATTAGAGTATGTCATTTAGAGAAGGATGTTATTAACTGAATAAAAATCCAATTATTAAAAACTAAAGTGTAAGGCTAGAATTTAATTATTACTAGGATTGAGTTCCATAGTATACATTAAACATGGGATTTGGCTTTGTTATTGATGTTGTTATTTTATTTCTGCCATTCTTCTGGCATGGATTAAGCATACAGTTCAAAATACCTGGGTCTTG